>NC_060184.1:16439287-16604287 GCF_021184085.1 Oncorhynchus gorbuscha
TCTGGCTAGACAGTAAACTCTCCTTCCAGACTCATAATAAATATCTCCAATCCAAAATTAAATCTAGAATCAGCTTCCTATTTTGCAACAAAGCATCCTTCACTCATGCCGCCAAACATACCCTCGTAAAACTGACTATCTACCGATCCTCGACTTTGGCGACGTAATTTACAAAATAGCCTCCAACACTCTACTCAGCAAACTGGATGCAGTCTATTACAGTGCCATCCGTTTTGTCACCAAAGCCCCATACACCACCCACCACTGAGATCTGTATACTCTCGTCACCTGGCCCTCAATACATATTGGTCACCAGACCCACTGGCTCCAGGTCATCTATAAGTCTTTGCCAGGTAAAACTCAGCCTTATCTCAGCTCACTGGTCACGATAACAACACCCACCCGTAGCACGTGCTCCAGCAGGTATATCTCACTGGTCATCTCCAAAGCCAACACCTCCTTTGGCAGCCTTTCCTTCCAGTTCTCTGCTGCCAGGAATTGACTGACCGGAAGGAATTGCAAAAATCGCTGAAGTTGGAGACTTATATCTCCCTCACTTATTTTAAACATCAGCTATCTGAGGAGCTAACCGATCACTACAGCTATACACAGCCCATCTGTAAATATCCCATCCAATCTACCTACCTCATCCCCATATTGTTTTTGTTTACGTTTTGCTCTTTTGCACACCAGTATTTCACCTTGCACATCTTCATCTGCACATCTATCATCTGCACTCCAGTGTTAATTTGCTCATTTGTAAATGTCTTCGCTACTATGGTCTATTTATTGCCTTACCTCCTCACGCCATTTGCACACACTGTATATTGACTGTACGTTTGTTTATTCCATGTGTAGCTCTGTGTTGTTGTTTGTGTCGCACTGATTTGCTTTATCTTGGCCAGGTCGCAGTTGTAAATGAGAACTTGTTCTCAACAGGCCTACCTGGTTAAATTAAGGTGAAATAAATATAATATTTACGTTTAAAAAAACACATACACACACAAATCATTCCAGATCTGTGGTTCAAAGGAACACTGAAGGGGAGTAGACAATTACTGTGCGTTGATTTAAAATACCTGTTTTTCTGAAGCACATTCAGATTGGCTTATCATCCTGGGGGCCAGATGCAAATTCCTATTTGCTCTCTTTCACTAGAAATATAAGTCCTCTGTACACCACGCTCTCTGATCAGGCAATACCGCAGGTGTTCGGCGCTAACCATTGAATCTAGGCCTAAGGCCTTTTTACCATCCATTCTTCTATCAGAGGTGTCATTGACTCCCTGAGTTATCTCCCAGTACCCCCCTGTTCATGTAATCATATTGGCCCTGATTCCGACCCAAGTTAAGAGCGCGTAAATGGAATTTAATTCCCTTTTTTATGCACTTGTCTCTCTATGCGTACTCTGACCTTGAACTTAAGCATGAAAATAGCATGCTATTCACCCGCTATTCGTTCAAGGTGGAGATTTAAGATGTCAATACGGGGTATGTGGCAGAGGTGTGTCTATAGATACGCTGTTTTCTGACATTGACTTAACTCTATTATAATTCCACCACCTTCACGCGCGAGGAAACCATGAATAAGGTCGAGCGAAACTGCAGGTTCCAAGTGGAAATAGCTTCTCCGTTCTTTTTTCTAATAGAAATAACAGCATTCTCCATTCACTGTAATTTATACATTGATAAGATATTTATAATAGCTAGGTATATTAGTCATCTGTTTTGGAGAAGGGGATTGTAAATACACATAACAATTGTTTTAGATAATTTTTCCTTATGATCCCAGGAGACGAATGTGAAGCCAGTCATATGGAAGCAAACTGAAAATCATATCAACATGACTTCAAATCAAATTTTATTTGTCACATGCGTCGAATACCACGTTTTGACCTTACCGTGAAATGCTTACTTACAAGCCCTTAACCAACAATGCAGTTCAAGAAATAAAGTTTTAAAAGTAACACAAGAAAACTACATAACAATAACGAGGCTATGGACAGGGGGTACCAGTACCAAGTCAATGTGGGGGGGTACAGGTTAGTTGAGGTAATGTATAAAGTGACCATGCATAGAAGATTAACAAAATAAACAGCAAGTTTTGCCATGAGATCAGTCTATGACTTGAATAACTGAAGTCTTGACATAACTTGGGATTTCCTCTGACAACACTTAGTATAGAGGTCCTGGATGGTGATGTGGACACCAAGGAACTTAAAACAACCCGATCCACTTCTGCCCCATCGATGTTAACGGGACTTTGTTCAGCCCTCCTTTTCCTATATTCCACAATCAGCTCCTTTGTCTTGCTCCCACTGAGGGAGTGGTTGTAGTCCTGGCACCAAACTACCAGGTCTCTGACCTCCTCCCGATATGCTGTCTCATCGTTGTCGGTGATCATTCATGACAATTTCCATGATTTCCATTTATAAATAATTGGGTGTTTGGATCAGCAAATTCATTTTGATATATCAAATAACTGATGGAAACAGTAATATTTTAGTAGTGAAATGAGGTTTATTGGATTAACAGAAAATGTGCAATATGCATGAAAACAAAATTAGACAGGTGCATACATTTGGGCACCCCAATAGAAAAATTACATCAACATTTAGTAGAGCCTCCTTTTGCTAAAATAACAGCCTCTAGATGCTTCCTATAGCCTCTAATGAGTGTCTGGATTCTGGATGACGGTATTTTGGACCATTGCTCCTTACAAAACTTCTCCAGTTCAGTTAGGTTTGATGGTTGCCGAGCATGGACAGCAGGCATCAAATCATCCCACAGATGATTGGGATGGCCATTCCAGAACATTGTACATTGTACTACTTTGTGGCTGATTCGTCAACATTATTCCCAAGAATCTGCTGATATTGAGTGGAATCCATGTGACTCTCAACGTTAACAAGATTCCCAGTACCGGCACTGGCCACACAGCCCCACAGCATGATGGAACCCCCACCTAATTTTACTGTGGGTAGCAAGTGTTTTTCTTGGAACGCTGTGTTCTTTTGCTACCATGCTTAACGTCGCTTGTTATGACCATGAATCTGCTGAGGTGATGAAATTTGGAGACCCAAGCTATAGGTTTCTGTAGGGCTGAACCTGCTGAGGTGATGAAATTTGGAGACCCAAGCTATAAGGTTTCTGTAGGGCTGAATCTGCTGAGGTGATGAAATTTGGAGACCCAAGCTATAAGGTTTCTGTAGGGCTGAACCTGCTGAGGTGATGATTTGTGGAGACCCAAGCTATAAGGTTTCTGTAGGGCTGAACCTGCTGAGGTGATGAAATGTGGAGACCCAACTATAGGTTTCTGTAGGACTGAACCTGCTGAGGTGATGAAATGTGGAGACCCAAGCTATAGGTTTCTGTAGGGCTGAATCTGCTGAGGTGATGAAATGTGGAACCCAAGCTATAGGTTTCTGTAGGACTGAATCTGCTGAGGTGATGAAATGTGGAGACCCAAGCTATAGGTTTCTGTAGGGCTGAATCTGCTGATGTGATGAAATGTGGAGACCCAAGCTATAGGTTTCTGTAGGGCTGAATCTGCTGAGGTGATGAAATTTGGAGACCCAACTATAGGTTTCTGTGGGGCTGAATCTGCTGAGTTGATGAAATTTGGAGACCCAAGCTATAGGTTTCTCTAGGGCTGAATCTGCTGAGGTGATGAAATTTGGAGACCCAACTATAGGTTTCTGTAGGGCTGAACCTGCCGAGTTAATTAAATTTGGAGACCCAAGCTATAGGTTTCTGTAGGGCTGAATCTGCTGAGGTGATGAAATTTGGACACCCAAGCTATAGGTTTCTGTAGGGCTGAATCTGCTGAGGTGATGAAATGTGGAGACCCAACTATAGGTTTCTGTAGGGCTGAACCTGCCGAGTTGATGAAATTTGGAGACCCAAGCTATAAGTTTCTGTAGGGCTGAATCTGCTGAGGTGATGAAATTTGGACACCCAAGCTATAGGTTTCTGTAGGGCTGAATCTGCTAAGTTGATGAAATTTGGACACCCAAGCTAGAGTTTTCTGTAGGGCTGAATCTGCTGAGGTGATGAAATCTGGAGGACCCAAGCTATAGGTTTCTTTCTGTAGGACTGAATCTGCTGAGGTGATGAAATGTGGAGACCCAAGCTATAGGTTTCTGTTCTGCTGAGGTGATGAAATGAATATAGGTTTCTGTAGGGCTGAATCTGCTGAGGTGATGAAATGTGGAAACCCAAGCTATAGGTTTCTTTCTGTAGGACTGAATCTGCTGAGGTGATGAAATGTGGAAACCCAAGCTAAAGGTTTCTGTAGGGCTGAATCTGCTGAGGTGATGAAATGTGGAGACCCAACTATAGGTTTCTGTAGGACTGAACCTGCTGAGGTGATGAAATGTGGAACCCAAGCTATAGGTTTCTGTAGGGCTGAATCTGCTGAGGTGATGAAATGTGGAGACCCAAGCTATAGGTTTCTGTAGGGCTGAACCTGCTGAGGTGATGAAATGTGGAGACCCAAGCTAAGGTTTCTGTAGGGCTGAATCTGCTGAGGTGATGAAATGTGGAGACCCAACTATAGGTTTCTGTAGGGCTGAATCTGCTGAGGTGATGAAATTTGGAGACCCAACTATAGGTTTCTGTAGGCCTGATCCTGCCGAGTTGATGAAATTTCGAGACCCAAGCTATAGGTTTCTGTAGGGCTGAACCTGCCAAGTTGTTGAAATTTGGAGACCCAAGCTATAGGTTTCTGTAATTTGGAGACCCAAGCTATAGGTTTCTGTAGGGCTGAACCTGCCCAAGCTATAGAGGGCTGAATCTGCTGAGGTGATGAAATTTGGAGACCCACCCAAGCTAGGTGATGAAATTTGTTTTTCTGTAGGGCTGAATCTGCTGAGGTGATGAAATGTGGAGACCCAAGCTATAGGTTTCTGTAGGGCTGAATCTGCTGAGGTGATGAAATGTGGAGACCCAACTATAGGTTTCTGTAGGGCTGAATCTGCTTAGGTGATGAAATTTGGAGACTGCCCAAGCTGAGGTGATGAAATTTGGACACCCAAGCTATAGGTTTCTGTAGGGCTGAATCTGCTGAGTTGATGAAATTTGGAAATTTGAGACCCAAGCAAGCTATAGGTTTCTGTTTCTGTAGGGCTGAATCTGCTGAGGTGATGAAATTTGGAGACCCAAGCTATAGGTTTCTGTAGGGCTGAATCTGCTGAGGTGATGAAATTTGGAGACCCAAGCTATAGGTTTCTGTAGGGCTGAATCTGCTGAGGTGATGAAATTTGGAGACCCAAGCTATAGGTTTCTGTAGGGCTGAATCTGCTGAGGTGATGAAATGTGGAGACCCAACTATAGGTTTCTGTAGGGCTGAATCTGCTGAGGTGATGAAATGTGGAGACCCAACTATAGGTTTCTGTAGGACTGACTGAACCTGCTGAGGTGATGAAATTTGGACACCCAAGCTATAGGTTTCTGTAGGGCTGAATCTGCTGAGGTGATGAAATGTGGAGACCCAACTATAGGTTTCTGTAGGGCTGAACCGGCTGAGGTGTATAAATAGTAGCCCCTATCAGGAGACACCTTCAGTAATACCCATATACATTTATAACTATCACTTTAGTGTTAGTTTTCTTCAATTCGTAGCTTACATTTTGCATTATTAAATTCCGTTTACCTTTCTTTTCTCTGTCAATTCCACGTAAGCTGTTCCTGGACGTTGCTAGCATTAGCGGATCATGTTAGCCTAACGTTGTGCAATAATTAGGGACATTTGAATCATTATAAAACTCAAACCACACTAGCAGGTTAAACGTGGAGCCTAGTGCATGGTTCACAATGACTGGACCGTTGTCATACAGTTCCATGATTAGAGAGAATCTGTTGGCCAGCAAGGTGGAGGGGTTTCAGTGGTTGAATGAGATTTATTCAGAAAGCGTAAGGTAGCCACACCTGGACAGCACCTTATGCAAATGAATAAGGTAAGTCCGAATACCAACTACTGAGAAGTGCATAGGAAAGGCATGCGTGGTGAAGGCATGAATTCCTGTCGGAATCAACCCCATTGTGATCTTTTAAAGGCAAAACTGAATCAAGGTTCCGCACTCCTACTCTGAAAAACATGATACAAATGGCCACTGGTCCTAGATCTGTTTGTGAGTATAGGAGTTGTCAACTCCTATACTTTCCCAAGTTAAACATTTTAAAGACAATGCTACCAAATACTAATTGAGTGTATGTAAATGGAGTTTAAGTGTATTTTTGTTGACCTGTAAATCAGTGGTGTGTTTTTGTTTACCTGTAAATCATGGTGTGTTTTTGTTGACCTGTAAATCATGGTGTGTTTTTGTTGACCTGTAAATCATGGTGTGTTTTTGTTGACCTGTAAATCATGGTGTGTTTTTGTTGACCTGTAAATCAGTGGTGTGTTTTTGTTGACCTGTAAATCAGTGGTGTGATTTTGTTGACCTGTAAATCAGTGGTGTGATTTTGTTGACCTGTAAATCAGTGGTGTGATTTTGTTGACCTGTAAATCATGGTGTGTTTTTGTTGACCTGTAAATCAGTGGTGTGATTTTGTTGACCTGTCAATCATGGTGTGTTTTTGTTGACTTGTAAATCAGTGGTGTGTTTTTGTTGACTTGTAAATCAGTGGTGTGATTTTGTTGACCTGTAAATCAGTGGTGTGATTTTGTTGACCTGTAAATCAGTGGTGTGATTTTGTTGAACATTAATGTCAACAATTAGAATGGATAATCACTTGGTTATAATTGGCTAGACTTTCTGGTTAATTGGGCTGTGTGATAGGGTGGCTCTAGATTTGGTCCATGTGAGTCATTTGATAAGGTCTATTTGACGCTGGGCTGGGGCTGAGGCACACACACACACACACACACACACACACACACACACACACACACACACACACACACACACACACACACACACACACACACACACACACACACACACACACACACACACACACACACACACACACACACACACACACACACACACCCTCTCAGGCTGCTCAGAGAGACCTCAGGGACAGTCTTGTTATTGATTGGAGAGCCATAAGTGGGTCAATGAGAATGAGACTGTGCTCTAAATGGCACACTATAGTGTACTACCCTATGGGTCCTGGTCAAAAGTAGTGCACTCTAAGCCTATGGAGAATAGGGTGCCATTTGGGACACCGCATCATTCTCATTCTTGGTCAGCAGCCAGAGAGAGAGAGAGAAACTCTTTCCCGCTACAGAGACCATTTACTCTAATGTCTGGGCTTCATCCTCAGCATGCACCAACTGATGGCCCCTCCCCTCCCGGATTGGGGGTTACCTATCTCTCCTTTAGAGCGGCAGACCTTTAACAATAAATACATTGCCATCAACCACTCATTACCAGCATAGATGTATTACCTTCAAAAATATATGCCAAGTGTATGACCCTGAGGTTAGAGGGAAGTTTGGCTCAGAGTACTCCCGCTTGCGTTCCAAATGGCACCCTATTCCCTATTCCCTTTTGACCAGAGCCCAGGGAGGTGTAATAGGCCCTACGAGAGGTAGGATAGGCCCTAAGAGAGGTTGGATAGGCCCTGAGAGAGGTAGGATAGGCCCTGAGAGAGGTAGGATAGGCCCTGAGAGAGGTAGGATAGGCCCTGAGAGAGGTAGGATAGGCCCTGAGAGAGGTAGGATAGGCCCTGAGAGAGGTAGGATAGGCCCTGAGAGAGGTAGGATAGGCCCTGAGAGAGGTAGGATAGGCCCTGAGAGAGGTAGGATAGGCCCTGAGAGAGGTAGGATAGGCCCTGAGAGGTAGGATAGGCCCTGAGAGAGGTAGGATAGGCCCTGAGAGAGGTAGGATAGGCCCTGAGAGAGGTAGGATAGGCCCTGAGAGAGGTAGGATAGGCCCCGAGAGAGGTAGGATAGGCCCTGAGAGAGGTAGGATAGGCCCTGAGAGAGGTAGGATAGGCCCTGAGAGAGGTATAATAGGCCATCTGCTCTGATCAAAAGAAGAGCACTATATAGGAAATAGGGTGTCATTTGGGATTCAACCATGTACAGAACCTACAGTCTCTCTCTCTCTCTCTCTCTCTCTGGTGTCTTTGAACTGACCCAGATTAGAGAAAATGAAATATTTCCAGACCTGAGAGTTGAGAGTGATTACAGGACAGGTAATCAACTATCCCTAATGATTGAAATTTAATTGCAGCACTCAGTTAATACCCATCCCTGGCTGTGTTCCCCTTTGGCCTCCTATCTTTGATCCAGCCTCTCTGCCTCCCCTTTTCTCACAGCGTTTGCATATTTTCAGTGTACAGCGAGAACTCTTCTTATCTTAACTACTGAGATGTAAAACACAGCAGAGCAGCTGGCAGGCAGGCACAGAGCGTCTGTGAGAGAGGGAAGTGTGTGTGTGTGTGTGTGTGTGTGTGTGTGTGTGTGTGTGTGTGTGTGTGTGTGTGTGTGTGTGTGTGTGTGTGTGTGTGTGTGTGTGTGTGTGTGTGTGTGTGTGTGTGTGTGTGTGTGTGTGTGTGTGTGTGTGTGTGTGTGTGTGTGTGTGTGTGTGTGTGTGTGTGTGTGTGCGTCCTGCGACAGAAATATGTGCAGGGCCCAGTTTATTTAAAGTTATCTATCTGCACCCTTTTTTAACTACCGTATTGACATTTTTAACAGGTTGACTATCATGCAACAGCATTTACTGCATTGTTAAGAATAATCATTTTTATTGAAAGATCCAGGGGCCAGTTTTTCGAAAGTTATCTATTTTGATTTTGCCTATCGGTTAGGATTAAATGCATAGGAATATAATGAATATAACGGAGCCCCCATTCAAGTCAATGATTTGTCTGTTCTATTCATTCTATTTCTAATGCTGTTGCATGATACAGTCAACCTATTAAAAATGTGAATAAAGTGCTGTAGTTAAAAAAGGGTGCTTCTCAGGGTGCTTCCCAAATGGAACCCTATTGCCCATACAGGAAGCCGATTCTAGATTTAGTTTTGGATTGGAGATGCTTAATGTGAGTCTGGAAGGAGAGTTTCCAGTCTAATCAGATACCTAGGTATTTGTAGTTGACCACGTGTTCTAAGTCAGAGCCGTCCAGAGTAGTGATTGTTGGACAGGCGGGCAGGTGCGGCAGTGATCGATTGAGTAGCATGCATTTAGTTTTACTTGCATTTAAGAGCAGTTGGAGTCCATGGAAGGAGAGTTGTATGGCATTGAAGCTCGTCTGGAGGTTAGTTAACACAGTGTCCAAAGAGCGGTTGTGCACATAGGGTTCTGGTCAAAGGCTATGCACTATATAGGCAACAAAGCATCCTTCACTCATGCTGCCAAACATACCCTCATAAAACTGACCATCCTAGCGATCCTCGACTTCGGCGATGTCATCTATAAAATAGCTTCCAACACTCTACTCAACAAATTGGATGCAGTCTATCACAGTGCCGTCCATTTTGTCACCAAAGCCCCATACACTACCCACCATTGCGACCTGTACGCTCTCGTTGGTTGGCCCTCGCTTCATACTCATCGTCAAACCCACTGGCTACAGGTTATCTACAAGTCTCTGCTAGGTAAAGCCCTGCCTTATCTCAGCTCACTGGTCACCATAGCAGCACCCACTCGTAGCACGTGCTCCAGCTGGTATATCTCACTGGTCACCCCCAAAGCCAATTCCTACTTTGGTCGCCTTTCCTTCTAGTTCTATGCTGCCAATGACTGGAACGACCTGCAAAAATCACTCAAGCTGGAGACACATATCTCCCTCACTAGCTTTAAGCACCAGCTGTCAGAGCAGCTCACAAATCACTGCACCTGTACATAGCCCATCTGTAAACAGCCCATCTATCTACCTCATCCCCATACAGTATTTATATTTATCTTGCTCCTTTGCACCCCAGTATCTCTACTTGCACATTTATCTTCTGCACTACTACCATTCCAGTGTTTAATTGGTATATTGTAATGACTTTGCCACCATGACCTATTAATTGCCTTACCTCCCTTATCTTACCTCATTTGCGCATACTGTATATAGACTTTTTTTCTACTGTATCATTGACTCTATGTTCTGTTTATTCCATGTGTAACTCTATGTTGTTGTATGTGTCGAATTGCTATGCTTTATCTTGGCCAGGTCACAGTTGCAAATGAGAACTTGTTCTCAACTAGCCTACCTGGCTAAATAAAGGTGAAATAAATTAAACAATTTAAAAAATCACACTGCACACTGCCCTATCCCATCTGGACAAGAGGAATACCTATGTAATAATGCTGTTCATTGACTACAGCTCAGCATTTCACCCTCCAGACCCTGGGTCTCGACCCCACCATGTGCAACTGGGTCCTGGACTGTCTGACAGGCCACCCCCAGGTGGTGAGGGTAGGAAACAACATCTCCACCCCGCTTATCCACAACAATGGGGCCCCACAAGGGTGCGTTCTCAGCCCTCTCCTGTACTACCTCTTCACCCATGACTGCGTGGCCTTGCACGCCTCCAACTCAATGACCAAGTTTTAAAATGACACTACAGTGGTAGGCTTGATTACCAACAACAACGAGATGGCCTACAGGGAGGAGGTGAGGGTCCTCGGGGTGTGGTGTCAGGAAAATAACTACTCAACGTCAACAAAACAAAGGAGATGATCGTGGACTTCAGGAAACAGCAGAGGGAGCATCCCCCCAACCCATCGATGGGACAGTAGTGGAGATTGTAGAACGTTTTAAGTTCCTTGGTGTACACATCACGCAACAGCACCTCTTCAACCTCAGGAGGCTGAAGAAATTTGGCTTGTCACCGAAAACAATCACAAACTTTCACAGATGCACAATCGAGAGAATCCTGTCGGGCTGTATCACCGCCTGGTATGGCAACTTCTCCGCCCACAACCGCAAGGCTCTCCAGAGGGTAGTGCGGTCTGCACAACGCATCACCGGGGGGCAAACTACCTGCTCTCCTGTGGTACCTACTGCACCCGATGTCACAGGAAGGCCAAAAAGATTAAGGAAAACAACCACCCTGCCTGTTCACCCCGCTACCATCCAGAAGGCGAGGTCAGTACAGGTGCATCAAAGCTGGGACCGAGAGACAGAATAACAGCTTCTGTCTCAAGGCCATGAGACTGTTAAACAGCCACCACTAACACGGAGAGGCTGCTGCCAACATACAGACTCAAATCTCTTGCCACTTTAATACATTTCATAAATTAATTTAACAAAGGTATCACTAGTCACTTTAAATGATGCCACTTTAATAATGACTACATATCCTACATTACTCATCTCATATGTGTATACTCTATTCTATACCATCTACTACATCTTGCCTATGTCGCATGGCCATCGCTCATCCATATATTTATCTGTACATATTCTCATTCATCCCTTTACATTTGTGTGTTTAAGGTAGTCATTGTCAATTTGTTAGATTACTTGTTAGATATCACTACACTGTCGGAACTAGAAGCACAAGCATTTCTCTACACTCACATTAACATCTGCTAACCATGTGTACGTGACCAATAACATTTGATTTGAGTTGTGGTTTGGATGTTTCTTCACATCGTAATTTCTGTCTGCTGCATACTCATTGTGAATATAATGCCTCACACGTTCCTCCGGTAATGTACTGTGCTGTGACCTCTTGGTGACATTGTTTTCCTTTTCCCTAAAAGTCTGTGGTTGACTCCAGCAGCTCCACAGCCTCCCTCAATTATTCTGATCGGAATCAACTGCTTTATCTGGGAATCAGCACCACAATGACTGAGACTGGAAATGATTAAATGAATAGTTTATGCATGCTTGATCTACGAACAGGATTTTTGATTTTATAGACAACTATATGAACCATATTAAATGAAAAACGGCGAGACAATAATTTGTATTTCCGACTGATAGCACTGATTGTAAGTATATGTTAGCCTACATACGCAAATAATGAATTTGAGTACAATTGCATAGTGTTGTCTGTAAGGAAATCATACAAGTTCTTCCTATCTCATATCTTAGAGGCAGAGAGAGGAGATGATGTTGTAGTTTGGTTGAATTGTTCCTTGTCCAACCATTTGAATCCCCAGGTGGATGTGGTCTCCTACAGACAAGTCCCCAGGGACAGCTTTCCCCTGGCACGCTTAGATGGGAAGAAGAAAGAACCATACAGCTTCACCTTCTCCATACTACTAACTAACATGCATGCAAACCTAGTCCCTATTTATACACAAAGACACCAGCCAGGCGACTATACATTTTTCAAAATTCAAATTTTATTAGTCATATGTACAGGATACACATGGTATACACCGTCTAACGAAATGCTTACTTGCAGGTTCCTTCTTAGACAATGCAACAGCAATAAGAAATAACAAAAGATAAGAATATGAACATAAAGTTAATGACTCAGTAGAATAGAATAAAATGTTTAGCATCAGTATAATACAGGAAGGCACCATTTATAGTCCAGTGTTTACATGTGTTTTGGGGATTGGGAGGCAAGTGTTTAAATTGGGATTATCAAAAAAGAATGATAAGGGAACATATATGCTATACATGGCCAGACAACACAGTCACAAACACATTAACACAGTCACAAATAAATTCAATCAGTCACAAATAAATGAACCCAGGCAGAAATAAATTACTCGAAAGAGTGAATTTCAAACAACCCAGGCCTACATACAGCTATAGATTGCATATGTCTGCACAGGGTCTTAGTCATTTGTCCACATGCAGGGTCAGAGAGAGGGAGAGGGAGACGTGAGGGGTATTGAGGACAGGAGAGGGGGATGGGCGAAGGAGGCGGACGGAGGAGAGGAGGGGGGATGAGGGAGGGAGGTGGATGGAGGAGAGGGGGATGGGGGAGGGAGGGAGGCGGACAGAGAAGAGGAGAGGGGGTGGGGAGGGAGGTGGACAGAGGAGAGGGGGATGGGGGATGGAGGTGGATGGAGGAAAGGTGAGGGGATGGGGAGGGAGGGAGGTGGATGGTGGAGAGGAGAGGGGGATGGGGGAGGGAGGTGGATGGGGGAGAGGAGAGGGGGGATAGGGGAGGGAGGTGGATGGGGCAGGGAGGGAGGCGGACAAAGAAGAGGAGAGGGGGATGAGGAGGGAGGCGGACGGAGAGGGGAGGGGGAGGGGGAGGGAGGTGGATGGAGGAGAGGAGAAGGGGATGGGGGAGGGAGGTAGATGGAGGAAAGGAGAGGGGGATGGGGATGGGGAGGGAGGCGGACGAAGGAGAGGAAAGGGGGATGGATGTGTAAGTAAGGTGGACAGGATAGGGGGATGGGGGGAGGCAGATGGAGGAAAGGAGAGGGGGATGGGGAGGGAGATGTGAGGTGGACAGAGCAGAGGGATGGGGGAGGCCTGCATATAGATCCATGTCTGGGATGGAGCGTCACATGATCAAAGCCCCAGACTGCTCTTACGTTGCTAGAGAACTCTCAATAAGACAGGCAGAGATGACAGAGAAAGAAGATAAGGAACGAGGGAAGACCTAGAAGGAGAGGAATAGAGGAAGATAGAGGCGGTTGTGATCAGGAACAAGCTTATCAGTGGCATTGATTAGGCCGTTCGTGGTCAATGTGCGACGGATTAACAGATCACCTCCAAGTCCTGTGGTGTCTGTCTCACACACACACACACACACACACACACACACACACACACACACACACACACACACACACACACACACACACACACACACACACACACACACACACACACACACACACACACACACACACACACACACACACACACACACACATGCAGATGCACACAAACAAACACAGCCCAGCACTCCAGCTCTCCCCATGTCCAAACAGCAGATTGACAGCTGATATTTGCCATTGATGTTCATTACCTAATGTGCCACTGGGGGACATTATAAAGTCAATGGTGTAGGAGAGGCGGTATCCATGAAATACATATTATAGTTATTGGTGGCTCTGGTCAAAAGTAGTGCACTATATAGTGAATAGTGTTCCCTTATCTCCGTCTAGCTTCATAAACAACCACTTCTTCACAGATTCTTCACAGATTCTTCACAGATAACCCCAGATTAACACGTCCGCTGGGAGATTGTCCCATGGTTGGGGAGGATATTTAGTCTTTATTGATGTCGTTAAATCCCATGGACTAGCATCATAGTAAACAATGGGGGAGGGATTTTTCACTCTCAGAGTTGACAGGCGGAGAGATATGGTATGAATCATGGCCAGTCTACTCTGTGACTGTGTGTGGAGAGACTGTATGGAGATTGTATCAACTGCTCATGCAAAACTATTCAGAGAACACATAACACCTTCACATCGTCACTCATGTCACCATAGAAACCTGATAACGACAGCATAACATTACTTAAACAATGTTGGAACACTGTGTAAGCTGGGAGGCAGTCTACTCTAACAAGGCTGTAATATAAACATACTTCTATACAGTGAAGAAGACAGACAGACAACCCTTCTGTCAGTTATTGTTTTCCCTCCATCTTATTCATTGTATTGAGATTGAGGAACAGAAATGACATGAACAACACATTTGGCCAGATTAGCTAAAAGCATTTTCTCTATTTTCTCTATATTCTCTAAGCAGCAACAGGACAGTACGTGGTGATACTGAGCTGAAACTGGTCTCCCTGGTTTCTCCTCTCCTGTCTGGCTGTTGCCTGAGGTTTATGAGAGCTGGGTTTCCAGACGTTTGAATTTGAAGCGCTTGGCTAAACGCCTCCAGAGCGGCACTACAGCTAGATGACTTGAGCGCCACCTACTGATTGTATTATCAGCATCCATGTCATCTCGGTTTTGGTCCATTCACATTTGTCCTTATACCTCTTCTATTTTTCTAGACAGACAGAATATTGACTTTTCCACTGGGCAGGTTAGTGTTAGCAGTCTCAGTTTCTGCTGTGGTGTCCACAATGTCTCTTACTAGTCCATTCCTCTCTCCAATGTTGCCAAATAGGGGTGGAGGTCAAACATCCCACAGCTCTCTGAGGTCAGTAGTATAAAGCAGCTCCATCACATCAGTGCTTAGTGATGGAGCGACTTACATCTTAACCTGCTGAAGAACAGCATGTACTTAGCATCCACTCAACATACCCCAAACACAGAGAGAGAGAGAGAGAGAGAGAGAGAGATAAAGCCCCTTTGAATTGAATTGAGAGAGAGAGAGATAAAGCCCCTTTGAATTGAATTGAGAGAGAGAGAGAGAGAGAGAGAGAGAGAGAGAGAGAGAGAGAGAGAGAGAGAGAGAGAGAGAGAGAGAGAGAGAGAGAGAGAGAGAGATAAAGCCCCTTTGAATTGAATTGAGAGAGAGAGAAAGAGGGAGAGAGAGGCAACAACAAATTCAATCCCTTTTAGACAACTCCCTGGACAAAACGTTCCACTGTATTAGTGAAGGTGTAAACTTGGCAGTAGAAAACCTAAACAGTATTTTTGATCTCTCAGCGTCCCTATCAAATCAAACATTTCTAACAGAAAACCGAAGAAAATTAACAACAATGACAAATGGTTTGATGAAGAATGCAAAAACCTAAGAAAATAAATTGAGAGACCTGTCCAACCAAAAACACAGAGACTCAGAAAACCTGAGCCTACACCTTCACCATGGTGAATCACTAAAACAATACAGAAATACACTATGGAAAAAGAAGGAACAGCACTTCAGAAATCAGCTAAATGTATTTGAAGAATCCATAGACTAAACCTCTTCTGAGAAAATGGGAAAACACTAAACAAACAACAGCATGAAGAGTTATCTATCTTAAATGGAGATGAATGGGTAAACCACTATGAAAGACTCCAGAACCCACTGGATTCTGCTACTACATTGAATGACCTACAGGACAAAATACAAACCCTCCAACCCAAAAATGCCTGGTGTGTTGATGTTATCCTCAATTAAATTCTAAAATATAAAGACAGCAAATTCCAATTGACTATACTTAAACTCTTTAACATCATCCTTGGCTCTGGCATCTTCCCCAATATTTGGAACCAAGGACTGATCACCCCAATCCACAAAAGTGGAGACACATTTGACCCCAATAACTACTGTGGGATATGCATCAACAGCAACCTTTGGAAAATCCTCTGTGTTTTCATTAACAGCAGACTCATACATTTCCTAGGTGAAAACAATGCACTGAGCAAATGCCAAATTTGATTTTTACCAAATTACCGTACGACAGATCACGTATTCACCCTGCACACCATAAAAAAAACTAAAAACAAAGGCAAATTCTTCTCATGCTTTGTTGAATTCAAAAAATCTTTCTACTCAATTTGGCATGAGGGTCTGCTATATAAATTGATGGAAAGTGGTGTTAGGGGAAGAACATACGACATTATAAAATCCATGTACACAAACAACAAGTATGCGGTTAAAATGGGGGGGGGACACATTTCTTTCCACATGGCCGTGGGGTGAGACAGGGATGAAACTTAAGCCCCACCCTCATAAACGTGTACGTATATCAACGAATTGGCGAGGGCACTAGAACAGTCTGCAGCACCCTTCCTCACCCTACTAGAATCTGAAGTCAAATCTCTACTATTTGCTGATGATCTGGTTGTTCTGTCACCAACCAAGGAGGGCCTACAGCATCACCCAGATTCTGCACAGATTCTGTCAAACCTGGGACTTGACAGTAAATTTCGGTAAGACAAAAATAATGGTGTTCCAAAAAAGGTCCATCTGCCAGGACTACAAATAGAAATTCCATTTACACACCGTTGCCCTAGAGCATACGGAAAACTATACATACCTCTGCCTAAACATCAGCACCACAGGTAACTTCCACAAAGCTGTGAACGTGTAATGTCTGTTGTCAGGAGAAGGAGAAGACCAAGGTGCAGTGTGGTAAGTATTCATAATACCTTTTAATCAATGCGAATACTTGAACAAAAAACAGAGACAAGGATTGACAGCTGCCTCTGATTGGGAACCATACCAGGCCAAACACCTAGAAATATAACACAGAACAAAACATAGAATGCCCACCCCCAACTCACGCCCTGACCAAACTAAAATAGAGACATAAAAAAGGAGCTAAGGTCAGGATGTGACAGTACACCCCCCCCCCTCCGGCCGCAAAACTTAAACCCATAGGGGAGGGTCTGGGCAACCCTCGCCACCGACCCCAGACTGGGGACCCTTGCAGCGGGCCCTGAATAGACGGGAGACTCTGGCAGCGCCGGACAGGCGGAAGACTCTGGCAGTTCCGAAGTGAAGGGCGACTCTGGCAGCTCCGGAGTCCGGAGTGAAGGGCGGCTCTGGCAGCTCCGGAGTGAAGGGCGGCTCTGGCAGCTCCGGACAGGCGGAAGACTCTGGCAGCTCCGGAGTGAAGGGCGGCTCTGGCAGCTCCGGAGTGAAAGGCGGCTCTGGCAGCTCCGGACTGATGGGCGGCTCTGGCAGCTCTGGACTGACGGGCGGCTCTGGCAGCTCCTGACTGACGGGGGGCTCTGGCAGCTCCAGACAGGAGGGAGAATCTGGAGGGAGGAGACGGAGAGACAGCCTGGTCCTCGGAAGAGGCACGGGATAGACCGGGCCGTGGAGGCGCACTGAAGGTCTTGAACTAAGGACCTGCACAACCCGTCCTGGCTGGATGGTGATTTTAGCCTGGCACGTGTGGGGCGCAGGCACAGGACGCACTGGGCTGTGCAGACACACAGGAGACACAGTGCGCAGAGCCGACGTAGGATATCCTGGCCCGAGGAGATGCACTGGCTGTCTGGAGAGCAGGGCCGGCACCATCTGCCCTGGCTGGATCCTCACCCTAGCCCTGCAGATGCGGGGAGCTGGGATGTAGCGCACCAGGCTAAGAATGCGTACTGGAGACATTGTGCGCTCCACTGCATAACACGGTGCCTGACCAGTACGACGCCCGCCACGGTAATCACGGGGTGTTGGCTCAGGTCTCCAACCTGACTCTGCCACACTCCACGTGTGCCCCCCCCCCCATTTTTTGGAGGGGGGCTGCCTCTCGGGCTTCCTTGCCAGCCGTGTTCGTGTTGCCAACTCCATTCTCCGGTATCCCTCCTCGCACTGTTCCAGATAATCCCAGAAGGGCTCCGGCACTCTCCCTGGGTCGACCGACCACCTCGCTGTCTCCTCCCAGGTTGTCTCATACTCCAGATAGCGTTGCTCACCTGTCCAGGTGTCCCTTTCACCACGCTGCTTGGTCCTTTGGTGGTGGGTAGTTCTGTAACGTCTGTTGTCAGGAGAAGGAGAAGACCAAGGTGCAGCGTGGTAAGTATTCATAATACCTTTTAATCAATGTGAATACTTGACCAAAAAACAACAAAACGACAAACGAACAGTTCTGCAAGGTGCAATACACAAAACAGAAAACAACTACCCACAACCCATAGTGGGAAAACAGGCTGCCTAAGTATGGTTCTCAATCAGAGACAAGGATTGACAGCTGCCTCTGATTGGGAACCATACCAGGCCAAACACCTAACACAGTACAAAACATACAACGCCCACCCCAACTCACGCCCTGACCATACTAAAATAGAGACATAAAAAGGAACTAAGGTCAGGACGTGACAGAACGATCTGAAAGACAAGAAGGGTCTTCTATGCCATCAAAAGGAACATAAAATTCAACATACCAATTAGGATCTGGCTAAAAATACTTGAATCAGTTATAGAACCCATTTCCCTTTATGGCTGTGAGGTCTGTCTGGGGTCCACTCACCAACCAAGAATTCACAAAATGGGACAAAAATCAAATTGAGACTCTGCATGCAGCACTGTGCAGAAGTATCCTCTGTGTACAACATAAAACACAAAATAATGCACGCAGGGCAGAATTAGGCCGATACCCACTAATTATCAAAATCCAGAAAAGAGAATTGAAATTCTTCAACCACCTAAAAGGAAGCAATTCTCAAACCTTCCATAACAAAGCCATCACCTACAGAGAGATGAACCTGAAGAAGAGTCCCCTAAGCAAGCTGGTCCTGGAGCTCTGTTAACAAACACAAACAGACCCCGCAGAGCCCCAGGACAGCAGCACAATTAGACCCAACCAAATCATGAGAAAACAAAATAATAATTACTTGACACATTGGAAATAATTAACAAATAAAATTAGTAAACTAGAATGCTATTTGGCCCTAAACAGAGTAGAGAGTGGCAGAATACCTGACCACTGTGAATGAAGGAAATCTTTGACTATGTGTAGACTCAGTGAGCATAGCCTTGCTATTGAGAAAGGCCTGTCTCTCAAGGGAAGACTTCCTAACCTCCTGCCAAATGTATGGCCATATTTAAGAGACATATTTGTAAATACAACACATACTTATTTTTTATCTATTTTCCATTTTGTACTTTAACTATTTGCACATAATATGACATTTAATGTCTTTATTATTTTGTAACTTTTGTGAGTGTAATGTTTACTGTTCATTTGTTTTGTTTATTTCATTTTTGTTTATTGTCTAGTTCACTTGCTTTGGCAATGTTAACATATGTTTCCCATGCCAATAAAGCCCTTAAATTGAAATTGAATTGAAACTGAGAGAGAAGGGAGAGAAAGAAAGAAAGAGGGAGAGAGAGAGAGAGAGAGAGAGAGAGAGAGAGAGAGAGAGAGAGAGAGAGAGAGAGAGAGATGAGAAACTCCAACAAGTGACTTTGCAGTCTCTCTGTAAACTCATTGGTTTCACTCAGTGGGGAGTGGGCTCAGGGCTGGGGTTTATTTGACTGTTTACTCCCCCAGCAGGCCACAGTGTTCAGTCAGAAGACCGCAGGTCAGTCTAGCCACAATTGGTCACAGTGGATTGATTCAGACTGTTTGTCTGCTTCTCCCTCTGGTTCGCTCTTTTAATCTCCAATCTCTCTCTCTCTCTCAATTCAATTCAAAGGGCTTTATTGGCATGGGAAACATATAATTACTTTACCAAAGCAAGTGAAATAGATAATAAACCAAAGTTAAATGAATCATTCAAAATTATCAGTAAACTTTACACTCAAAAGTTTCAAAGGAATAGAAACCTTTTAAATGTCATATTATGGTTATGTACAGTGTTATAATGATGTGCAATAGTTAAAGTACATAATGGGAAAGTAAATAAACATAAGTATTTACAATGGTGTTTGTTCTTCACTGGCTGACATTTTCTTGTGGCAACAGATCACAAATCTTGCTGCTGTGATGGCAAACTGTGGTATTTCACCTAGATATCTAGTTTATCAAAATTAGATTGTTCTGGAGTTCTTTGTGGGTCTGTGCAATCTAAGTGCAATGTGTCTTTAAATGGTCATACATTTGGCAGGAGGTTAGGAAGTGAAGGTCAGTTTCTACCTCATTTTGTGGGCAGTGTGCACATAGGCAGACCTGACTCTCAAGAGAAGACAGGCTATGTCGGTCTCTCTCAATAGCAAGGCTATGCTCACTGAGTCTGTACATACAAAGCTTTCCTTCATTTTCGGTCAGTCACAGTGGTCAGGTATTCTGTCAATGTGTACTCTCTGTTTAGGGCCAAATAGCATTCCAGTTTGCTCTGTTTTTTGTTCATTCTTTCCAATGTTCCAAGTAATTATCTTTTTGTTTTCTCATGATTTGGTTGGGTCTAATTGTGTTCCTGTTACTTTCCTGGGGCCCTGTGGTGTCTGGTTGTGTTTGTGAACAGAGCCCCAGGACCAGCTTGCTTAGGGGACTTTTCTCTAGGTTAATATCTCTGTAGGAGATGGCTTTGTTATAGAAGGTTTGGGAATCGCTTCCTTTTAGGAGGTTGTAGAATTTGACGGCTCTTTTCTAGATTTTGATCATTAGCGGGTATCGGCCTAACTCTGAGTAATATACTGCTCTACAGTGTGGTATAGGATTCCAAGAGCATCTCTCTCTCTCTCTCTCTCTCTCTCTCTCTCTCTCTCTCTCTCTCTCTCTCTCTCTCTCTCTCTCTCTCTCTCTCTCTCTCTCTCTCTCTCTCTCTCTCTCTCTCTCTCTCTCTCTCTCTCTGTCCTTTACATTGTCTGTTGCTGTTTTCTGTTTCCATGTCCTCACTCCCTACCATTTCTCTTTCTCTCCCTCAGTCTCACCCTCTCTCTCTCTCTCTCTCCCTATCCATTGATATGCATGGCAGGAGCCCTGGGCAGGAGGTGGGGGAGGAGATGAGGAGGCTGGGTTTGTATAAAGTGTTTGTGCATCACCACAGGAAATTCCTGCTGGTGTGTCGGCAGGCTTTATCACAGCCTGACAGAAGCCAGTGCCCGGGGTGAAAGCGGGCAGGCGTCCCTGCCGTGGGGCTCAGCGGCATCCCTCCCTTCAAGGCCCCATGGGTTGCAGTGAGTCACAAATTAATCGGGCACCAGGCTGGGGCACCTCTAGAGAAGGCAGGACCCGAGAGTAGGGGAGCAGTGGGTGGATGAAAGATTTGGGTTGGAGCAATGAGCTGAAGGTATGTGACTTATGGCTTGTATAAGCACAATTAAATAGAATACTGTTAGAAAGGAAATGTGTGATGTGTCAGCATTTGAATTTATAGAGGACCTTGAAGTGCATGAAGAACATCTCATTGTCTAACATTGAAATCAAATGTATTAACTTCTAAGGCATACCACCATTAAATACTATTGCAATAGAATTACAGCATATTTCCCTCTCTGTTTGGTTATCTCACCTCTCTCACACAACATATTAGCGAAAGTCTTTTTCAAGTTGTCGTTATCAAACACACCGACTTATTTCCTTTTAGAACTCTGTTGCTGCTGCGTGTCCCAGTGGTTCCCCTCCCCTGGTGTTGGCTTTTGCAATCACAGTCCCTGCCTGAGTCCCACATGGCACCCTATTCCCTACAAAGTGCACTACTTTTGACCAAAGCCCTATGGCACTATATAGGTAATAGGGTGCCATTGGTGACGCATACCCAGCCTCCCTCTAATCTGGCTCCTGTGTTGCCAGGCACCAGGGGCCCCAGGAGCCCCTCTCTCGCTGCCCAGGGCTTCCCCTCTTACTCTGGGGCTCCTCTGGGGGCCAGGGAGGGGAGGCTGTTGCTGAGGCTTATCTGCTCCCTCTCAGCAAGCCCCCCGTCCCCCCGTCCGCCCCTGTAACCTAGCTAGTCCCAGCCTCAAGAACTCTGTATTTCAGTCACAGATCAAACATCAGCCCAGCAATAGTCCCAACCCAATAGCCTCAGTCCCAGCCAGTCTTAGCCCCAGCCAATCTTAGCCCCAACCTCAGCACTAGCTCAAGCCCTAGCCCAATCTATACCCAGCCTTAGCCCCAGCCAACCCCAACCTTTTCCCTCTAAACAAGGTCTAGCCCCAGCCCCAGTCCCAACCCCAGCCCCAGTCTCAACCCCAGCCCGTCCCAACCCCAGCCCCCAGTCCCAGTCCCAGTCCCAGTCCCAGTCCCAGTCCCAGTCCCAGTCCCAGTCCCAGTCCCAGCCCCAGTCCCAATCCCAGCCCCAGTCCCCCCAGCCCCAGCCCCAGCCCCAGCCCCAGCCCCAGCCCCAGCCCCAGCCCCAGGACTATAAACTGCCCCACAGCCCTTTCCCCAGTACCAGCCTGGTAACACAACCCCAGCCCCCAGCCTGGCCCACAGACCCTGCTCCCCATGCAGCTCTAGCCTGAGCCCCATCTGTACAGCTCGTCACTGAGCCAGGCTCCAGCTCTGTCTGTGGCTGGTCCCATCTTAAATGGCACCCTATTTCCTATATAGTGTACTACTTCTGAACAGAGCACTGTGGGCCCGGGGGTCAAAAGTGGTACACTATATAGGTAACAGGGTGCAATTTGGGACACAGGTGCTGTGTCTGCTCTGTCTCCACCCAGACTGGCACCAGGACCAGTCAGGCAGGGCACTCCTCTCAGACACACCCTGCTGCTGCCTCCCTCCATTACCCCGGACAAGGCCTGGACGACGGGCAAGCAGAGGAGTTGGCACCTCCAGCTGCCCCAGCCTGTCTGGGCTAGTCAGACCACAGAGCCAAACCACAGAGGCAGCAGTAGGTGCACTTCCATTCCCAAACAATGTGAGAACAGAGAGAGAGAGAGATAGAGAGAGGGTAGAGAGGAGACAGATGAGAGAGGAGGAGAGAAAGGGGGTAGAGAGGAGACAAATGAGAAAGGGAGGAGAGAGGAGGAGAGAGAGAGCAAGTGAGAGAGGAGAGAGGAGGGAGAGAGGAGGAGAGAAAGCAAGTGAGAGAGGAGAGAGAAAGAGATAGGAGGGAGAGAGAGGGAGGGAGAGAGGAGAGAGAAAGAGAGAGGAATGAGAGAGAGGGAGGGAGAGAGGAGAGAGAAAGCGAGAGGAGGGAGTAAGAGGAGGTGAGAGAGGAGAGAGAAATGAGTGAGGGAGAGGAGGTGAGAGAGTAGAGAGAAAGGAATGAGTGGGGAAGAGAGGGAGGGAGAAAAAGGCAGAGCAGAAAGAGAGAGAGATTATCAGTGACCTCATCTATGTCGTAGTGTAGTTTGGAGGAAATAACACTAATCAGTGTGTTTGGTTTTGTTGTGTTTACTCTTCAGCCTTGTGTTGGATATATTTTTCAACACTACTGCTCTCATTACAACCCAGGGGTCAAGGAGAGACTCATCTCTCGTATACTGTACTCTCTGTACCATTAGAAAGTACACTCTGAATGTTTTCCCCCGAAAGGGTTCTTCGGCTGTCCTCATGATCCTTTTTGGTTCCAGGTAGAACTCGCTGTGGAAAGGGTTTTACATGGAACCAAAAGGGTTCTACCAGAAAGTAAAAAGTGTTCTTCAAAGGGTTCTCCTATGGGGACAGTACAATAATTATTTCAGGTAGTAGAAACCTTTTTTTCAAAGAGTGTACTGTAGTTGTCAGGCCTGGTACTGTTGTATTGTTGATTATCTCAATCTCATCTCTTACCATTACGTTTACTAATCTCTTTATCACTAATATTATCTCAATCTATGCTGCACTTTCAATCTATACTTCCCTCAATCTAACTACTGCATAACTAACTGTAAATATAGTAGGTTACAGAAGCAGGAGAGATTGATAGATTTACCCACAACTTGTGACATTTACGTGTATTTGGTCAATGACAAGGTAATGATTTTGTAACCTACATTCATCTGCAATATTCTGTAGATTTGTGACTCTGCTTTTGTAGATAATAAGTCTATGTCAAGGCCATGGTCCTAGCTGGGGGTCTCTCTAATGGTCATTCATGAACCAAAGACAGTCATTGAAGTATGGTGAGCACTGCCCGTCTGTAAACTTTAAGACATAATTATACATTATATCTCCCTAATGAGATTCATTCTAGACCTGTATCGTTTCACATACGACTGCCAACACTTCTTCATAGTCTGCATCCCAAATGACACCCTATAGGTGCCATTGGGCTCTGGTCAAAAGTAGTGCACTATGTAGGGAATATGGTGCCATTTGGGATGCACTCATACTGAAAGAACTGGACCATTTTATCCATACTGAATTTTAAAAGGACTACAACCTCCATGAGTCATCGACTACCTTCTGCCACTTTGCAACTGTAGGTCCGATCCCAACCAGTTAAACAGGCCATCCATAGGTTAGGAGCAACATTTTAAGAGGAATCATGCAAGCATTACAGGTTCCATTACAGAGCTATCTCCTTATTGTAGTGTCCCTGGGGCAGCATCCCAAATGGCTCACTATTGCCTATGACCATCTCTAATACTACAGACCATCTCTAATACTACTGACCACCTCTAAAACTACTGACCATCTCTAATACTACTGACCATCTCTAATACTACTGACCATCTCTAATACTACTGACCACCTCTAATACTACTGACCATCTCTAATACTACTGACCACCTCTAAAACTACTGACCATCTCTAAAACTACTGACCATCTCTAATACTACTGACCATCTCTAATACTACTGACCACCTCTAATACTACTGACCATCTCTAATACTACTGACCAGCTCTAATACTACTGATCATCTCTAATACTACTGACCATCTCTAATACTACTGACCATCTCTAATACTACTGACCATCTCTAATACTACTGACCATCTCTAATACTACTGATCATCTCTAATACTGACTATCTCTAATAATACTGACCATCTCTAATACTACTGACCATCTCTAATACTACTGACCATCTCTAATACTACTGATCATCTCTAATACTACTGATCATCTCTTATACTGACCATCTCTAATACTACTGACCATCTCTAATACAACTGACCATCTCTAATGCTAATGACCGTCTCTAATACTGACGACCTATAATATTGTAATTGTAATTGTAATGCAGACCACTCATTTACTAACTAGATTTATCTCTCCAGGCCCTGCTCTATTAGCAGTACGTCTTTTCAAATTGTGTGAAATCAACAGGATTGCAGTTTACTCCCAGTGTGTGAGTGCGTGCTCCTCTCTGAGTCAGTGTGGATAAAGTTTTTCAGACACACTCAGTTACCCTGGGAGCCAGGCTTTTTATGCGCTGTAATTATTGCCAGAAGAGCCCCCCCCCCTCGCTCTTGCTCTCTCTCTCTTGCATGCTGCTCTAATCGTGTGAATGGGCTCGGCCATGTGTAGGGCAGTGGGTGACTGACTGCAACCTATAGTCTTCATAAATACAAAATTAATTTGAGCACAAAGGAGAGAAAAAGAGGAAAGTCCCTCTTGTGGCTTTTGGGAGAATCAAAGGTACAGCTGGCCTATTCTATCCTGAAGCATGGCCTGTGTTAGCATGGCCTGTGTTAGCATGGCCTGTGTTAGCCTGGCTGTGACACACTTGTCTGGGCAGGAGTCCGTTGTTATTGCAGTATTTGCGCAGAAGTTAACTTGAGCTTTGATCTCTCAAATGTTAGTAAAAAAGCACATCCCCTTCATTATCCACACATCGTGCCGTGTGCCAACAACAGCAAAATAGCCTTTCCAGACTCTAAAGTCAGGAGGACTCTGGGTAAAGTGCCAAAGACACCAACAAGTCAGGCTAGGGTACCAGATAGGTGGGAGGATACCAGATAGGTGGGGGGTACCAGATAGGTGGGGGGTACCAGATAGGTGGGGGTACCAGATAGGTGGGGGGGTACCAGATAGGTGGGAGGGGGGTACCAGATAGGTGGGAGGGGGTACCAGATAGGTGGGAGGATACCAGATAGGTGGGGGGTACCAGATAGGTGGGGGGTACCAGATAGGTGGGAGGATACCAGATAGGTGGGGGGATACCAGATAGGTGGGGGGTACCAGATAGGTGGGGGGTACCAGATAGGTGGGAGGGGGTACCAGATAGGTGGGAGGGGGTACCAGATAGGTGGGGGGGGGTACCAGATAGGTTTGGGGGGGGGTACCAGATAGGTTTGGGGGGTACCAGATAGGTTTGGGGGGGGGGGGGGTACCAGATAGGTTTGGGGGGGTACCAGATAGGTTTGGGGGGGGGGGGGTACCAGATAGGTTTGGGGAGGGGGGGTACCAGATAGGTTTGGGGGGGGGTACCAGATAGGTTTGGGGGGGGTACCAGATAGGTTTGGGGGGGGGGTACCAGATAGGTTTGGGAGGGGTACCAGATAGGTTTGGGGGTACCAGATAGGTTTGGGGGGTACCAGATAGGTTTGGGGGGGGGGGGGTACCAGATAGGTTTGGGGGGGTACCAGATAGGTTTGGGGGGTACCAGATAGGTTTGGGGGGGGTACCAGATAGGTTTGGTGGGAGGGTACCAGATAAGTGGGAGGGGGCGGGGGGTACCAGATAAGTGGGAGGGGGCGGGGGGTACCAGATAAGTGGGAGGGGGGTGGGTACCAGATAGGTGGGGGGTGGGTACCAGATAGGTGGGGGTGGGTACCAGATAGGTGGGGGGTACCAGATAGGTGGGGGTACCAGATAGGTGGGAGGGGGTACCAGATAGGTGGGAGGGTACCAGATAGGTGGGGGGTACCAGATAGGAGGGGGGTACCAGATAGGTGGGGGGTACCAGATAGGTGGGGGGTACCAGATATGTGGGGGGTACCACATAGGTGGGGGGGGTACCACATAGGTGGGGGGAGGAGGTACCAGATAGGTTTGGGGGGGGGGGGAAGGGGGTACCAGATAGGTGGGAGGGTACTAGATAGGTGGGGGGTACCAGATATGTGGGAGGGTACCAGATAGGTGGGAGGGTACCAGATAGATGGGAGGGTACCAGATAGGTGGGGGGTACCAGATAGGTGGGGGGGTACCAGATAGGTGTGGGGGGTACCAGATAGGTGTGGGGGGGTACCAGATAGGTGTGGGGGGTACCAGATAGGTGGGGGGGGGTACCAGATAGGCGGGAGGGGGTACCAGATATGTTTGGGGGGGGTACCAGAAATGTGGGGGTACCAGATAGGTGGGGGGGGTACCAGATAGGTGGGAGGGTACCAGATAGGTGGGAGGGTACCAGATAGGTGGGAGGGTACCAGATTGTGGGGAGGGGGTACCAGATAGATGGGAGGGTACCAGATAGGTGGGGGGGTACCAGATAGGTGGGAGGGTACCAGATAGGTGGGGGGTACCAGATAGGTGGGGGGTACCAGATAGGTGGGAGGGGTACCAGATAGGTGGGAGGGGGTACCAGATAGGTGGGGGGGTACCAGATAGGTGGGAGGGTACCAGATAGGTGGGAGGGTACCAGATAGGTGGGAGGGTACCAGATAGGAGGGGGGGGGGTACCAGATAGGTGGGAGGGTACCAGATAGGTGGGAGGGTACCAGATAGGTGGGAGGGTACCAGATAGGTGGGAGGGTACCAGATAGGTGGGGGCCGAGTTTGGGAAACCCTTAAGGTAAAAAAGGAATAAGCAGAAATTCTCAGCTTTCCGCAGACACCCTGCTTCTGCAGATAGGGGCTACCGGTCTCATACCAGACTGCTTTGAATAAAACACATTTAATAGGGTCCACAAATATGAGGACTTTACGTTTAAGAGGTTAAATCACAGAATAAATAAACAGGCTTAAGATTAATGTGACTAGGTTTAAACACACATTTTGCCCTTCTCTCTCTAGCCCG
This sequence comes from Oncorhynchus gorbuscha, assembly GCF_021184085.1. Lineage (NCBI taxonomy): Eukaryota > Metazoa > Chordata > Actinopteri > Salmoniformes > Salmonidae > Oncorhynchus > Oncorhynchus gorbuscha. The sequence goes on from NC_060184.1 coordinate 16,467,218, forward strand.
CAACTTTGTTTTCAATGAGTAATCATTTCAGGTAGTCTCAGTGTTAAATTACAGTTGCTAGTGAAAGTCTACACACCCCTTGTGCAGTCTTTACATTTTACTGCCTTAAAAAAAAATCTAAAAAGCGATTGCATTAGATGTTTTTACTATCGATCTACACAACCCTACACCACATTTTCAAAGTGACAGAAAAATTATAGAACATTTTCCAAATTACTACAAAATACAAAATGAGGATACATTGATAGTGTATGTCTTCACAGCCCAGAGTTAATACCTGGTGGAGGCACCTTTGGCAGCCATTCATAATATTCTACCAAAACTACCACAATTTAGAGGAAAACCCGCCTCAGTATTCCGAAAACCTAACCCTGGGACAGAGCGGCACAACTACCCACATTTTAATGCCAAAGACACACTAAAATGGCTTTCCAGCAGTTGTGTAAATTATTTAAGTAAAAAACCTTTAAAGTATTTAAGTCAATTTTTGAGGTATCTGTACTTTACTATTTGTATTTTTTGACAACTTTTACTTTTACTTCACTACGTTTCTAAAGACAATAATGTACTTTTTACTCCATACATTCTCCCTGACACCCACAAGTACTCGTTACATTTTGAATGCTTAGCAGGACAGGAAAATGGTCTAATTCACGCACTTATCCAGAGAACATCCCTGGTCAACCCTACTGCCTCTGATCTGGTGGACTCACTTATCCAGAGAACATCCCTGGTCATCCCTACTGACTCTGATCTGGAGGACTCACTTAACAGAGAACATCCCTGGTCATCCCTACTGACTCTGATCTGGAGGACTCACTAAACAGAGAACATCCCTGGTCAACCCTACTGCCTCTGATCTGGAGGACTCACTAAACAGAGAACATCCCTGGTCATCCCTACTGCCTCTGATCTGGAGGACTCACTTATCCAGAGAACATCCCTGGTCAACCCTACTGCCTCTGATCTGGTGGACTCACTTATCCAGAGAACATCCCTGGTCATCCCTACTGCCTCTGATCTGGAGGACTCACCAAACAGAGAACATCCCTGGTCATCCCTACTGCCTCTGATCTGGAGGACTCACTAAACAGAGAACATACCTGGTCAACCCTACTGCCTCTGATCTGGTGGACTCACTTATCCAGAGAACATCCCTGGTCATCCCTACTGCCTCTGATCTGGAGGACTCACTTAACAGAGAACATCCCTGGTCATCCCTACTGCCTCTGATCTGGAGGACTCACTAAACAGAGAACATCCCTGGTCATCCCTACTGCCTCTGATCTGGAGGACTCACTAAACAGAGAACATCCCTGGTCATCCCTACTGCCTCTGATCTGGTGGACTCACTAAACAGAGAACATCCCTGGTCATCCCTACTGCCTCTGATCTGGAGGACTCACTAAACAGAGAACATCCCTGGTCATCCCTACTGCCTCTGATCTGGTGGACTCACTTATCCAGAGAACATCCCTGGTCATCCCTACTGCCTCTGATCTGGAGGACTCACTAAACAGAGAACATCCCTGGTCATCCCTACTGCCTCTGATCTGGTGGACTCACTTATCCAGAGAACATCCCTGGTCATCCCTACTGCCTCTGATCTGGAGGACTCACTTAACAGAGAACATCCCTGGTCATCCCTACTGCCTCTGATCTGGAGGACTCACTTAACAGAGAACATCCCTGGTCATCCCTACTGCCTCTGATCTGGAGGACTCACTTAACAGAGAACATCCCTGGTCATCCCTACTGCCTCTGATCTGGAGGACTCACTTAACAGAGAACATCCCTGGTCATCCCTACTGCCTCTGATCTGGAGGACTCACCAAACAGAGAACATCCCTGGTCATCCCTACTGCCTCTGATCTGGAGGACTCACTAAACAGAGAACATCCCTGGTCATCCCTACTGCCTCTGATCTGGTGGACTCACTAAACAGAGAACATCCCTGGTCGTCCCTACTGCCTCTGATCTGGAGGACTCACTAAACAGAGAACATCCCTGGTCATCGCTACTGCCTCTGATCTGGAGGACTCATTATACAGAGAACATCCCTGATAGTCCCTACTGCCTCTGATCTAGCGGACTCACTAAACACATGCTTCATTTGTAAATGATGTCTGAGTGTTGGAGTGTGACCCTGTAAATAAAAAAAACAAGAAAAAGTCTGCTTTGTTTAATATATTTCATTGAAATTATTTATACTTTTACTTTTACTTTTGATACTTAAGTATATTTGGGCAATTACATTGACTTTTGATACTTAAGTAAATATAAAATCAAATTATTTCAGACATTTACTCAAGTAAGATTTTACTGGGTGACTTTTACTTTTACTTTAGTCATTTTCAAGTAAGATATCTTTACTTTTACTCAAGTATGACAATTGGACACGTGGAGGTGTTGAGTGTTCCTAAATGGTCCGCTCTCAGTCCTGACTTACTGTACAGTGCCTTCAGAAAGTATTCATAACCCTTGAATTATACACACTACCCCATAATGACAAAGTGAAAACATACTTTTAGAAATTGTTGCTAACTTAAATTGAAATACAGAAATATCTTATTTACATAAATATTCACAGCCCTGAGTCAGTACTTTGTAGAAGCACATTTGGCAGCGATTACAGATGTGTCTTTCTGGGTACAGTCTCTAAGAGCTTTCCACACCTGGATTCTATAACATTTGCATATTATTCTTTTCAAAATTCTTCAAGCTCTGTCAAATTGGTTGTTGATCATTGCTAGACAGCCATTTTCACGTCTTGCCAGAGATTTTCAAGTAGATTTAAGTCAAAACTGTGATCCGTCCAGTGTAAATTTGTAAATGTAAAGACTGTGCAAGGGGTGTGTCGACTTTCACTAGGCACTGTCAATATGGATAGGGGAAAACAAAGGTATTTCAGCGTGTGGAGAGCAACGGATGGCCGTTGGCACCTTAATTGGGTAGGACAGCTCATATCATTTTTGATTTATTTAACTAGGCATGTCAGTTACAAACAAATTATTATTTTCAATGACAGCCCAGAACTACAGATTTTTACCTTGTCAGCACAGGGATTCAATCTTGCAACCTTTTTAATTTTATTTCACCTTCATTTAACCAGGTAGGCAAGTTCTCATCTGCAACTGCGACCTGGCCAAGATAAAGCATAGCAATTCTACACATACAACAACACAACACATGGAATAAACTAAACGTAGTCAATAATACAGCAGAACAAAAGAAAATAAAAAGTCTATATAGAGTGAGTGCAAATGAGGTAAGATAAGGGAGTTAAGGTAATACATTGGCCATGGTGGTGAAGTAATTACAATATAGCAATTACACACTGGAATGGTAGATGTCCACAAGATGAATGTGCAAGTAGAGGTACTGGGGTGCAACGGAGCAAGATAAATAAATAAATACAGTATGGGGATGAGGTAGGTAGATAGATTGGCTGTTTACAGATGGGCTATGTACAGGTGCAGTGATCTGTGAGCTACTCTGACAGCTGGCGCTTAAAGCTAGTGAGGGAGATATGAGTCTCCAGCTTCAGTGATTTTTGTAGTTATTTCCAGTCATTGGCAGCAGAGAACTGGAATGAAAGACGACCAAAGGAGGAATTGGCTTTGGGGGTGACCAGTGAGATATACCTGCTGGAGCGCATGCTACGAGTGGGTGCTGCTATGGTGACCAGTGAGCTGAGATAAGGTGGGGCTTTACCTAGCAGAGACTTGTAGATGACCTGTAGCCAGTGGGTTTAGCGATGAGTAAGAAGCGAGGGCCAACCAACGAGAGCATACAGGTCGCAATGGTGGGTAGTGTATGGGACTTTAGTGACAAAACGGATGGCACTGTGTTGGAGGCTATTTTATAAATCAAATCAAATCAAATCAAATGTATTTATATAGCCCTTCGTACATCAGCTGATATCTCAAAGTGCTGTACAGAAACCCAGCCTAAAACCACAAACAGCAAGCAATGCATTTGTAGAAGCACGGTGGCTAGGAAAAACTCCCTAGAAAGGCCAAAACCTAGGAAGAAACCTAGAGAGGAACCAGGCTATGTGGGGTGGCCAGTCCTCTTCTGGCTGTGCCGGGTGGAGATTATAACAGAACATGGCCAAGATGTTCAAATGTTCATAAATGACCAGCATGGTCGAATAATAATAAGGCAGAACAGTTGAAACTGGAGCAGCAGCACGGTCAGGTGGACTGGGGTGTCACGCCTTGGTCATTGTATTTTGTGTTTTTGTTATATGTTTGGGTAGGCCAGGGTGTGACATGGGTTTATATTTGTTGTATTCGTATTGGGGTTTGTATTATTTGGGGTTGCGGCTGATTAGGGGTGTGTCTAGTTAGGCTTGGCTGCCTGGGGCGATTCTCAATCAGAGTCAGGTGCTTGTCGTTGTCTCTGATTGAGAACCGTATTTAGACAGCCTGACTTGCGCGTTGTATTTTGTGGGTGTTTGTTCCTGTCTTAGTGTTGTAGTCACCAGATAGGCTGTAATAGGTTTCACATTTCGTTTGTTGTTTTCATATTCAGTTATTTCATGTACCGCGATTATCTTCATTAAAGTCATGAGTAACCTACACGCTGCATTTCGGTCTGACTCTCTTCATTCAACAGACGAACGACGTTACATGGGGACAGCAAGGAGTCATCATGTCAGGTAGTCCTGGGGCATGGTCCTAGGGCTCAGGTCCTCTGAGAGAGAGAAAGAAAGAGAGAAGGAGACAATTAGAGAACGCACACTTCGATTCACACAGGACACCGAACTGGACAGGAGAAGTACTCCAGATATAACAAACTGACCCCAGCCCCCCGACACATTAACTACTGCAGCATAAATACTGGAGGCTGAGACAGGGGGGGTCAGAAGACACTGTGGCCCCATCCGAGGACACCCCCGGACAGGGCCAAACAGGAAGGATATAACCCCACCCACTTTGCCAAAGCGCAGCCCCCACACCACTAGAGGGATATCTTCAACCACCAACTTACCATCCTGAGACAAGGCTGAGTATAGCCCACAAAGATCACCGCCATGGAACAACCCAAGGGGGGGCGCCAACCCAGACAGGATGACCACATCAGTGAATCAACCCACTCAGATGATGCACCCCTTCCAGGGACGGCATGAGAGAGCCCCAGCAGGCCAGTGACTCAGTCCCTGTAATAGGGTTAGAGGCAGAGAATCCCAGTGGAAAGAGGGGAACCGGCCAGGCAGAGACAGCAAGGGCAGTTCGTTGCTCCAGAGCCTTTCTGTTCACCTTCCCACTCCTGGGCCAGACTACACTCAATCATATGACCCACTGAAGAGATGAGTCTTCAGTAAAGACTTAAATGTTGAGACCGAGTTTGCGTCTCTGACATGGGTAGGCAGACCATTCCATAAAAATGGAGATCTATAGGAGAAAGCCCTGCCTCCAGCTGTTTGCTTAGAAATTCTAGGGACAATTAGGAGGCCTGCGTCTTGTGACCGTAGCGTACGTGTAGGTATGTACGGCAGGACCAAATCAGAGAGATAGGTAGGAGCAAGCCCATGTAAAGCTTTGTAGGTTAGCAGTAAAACCTTGAAATCAGCCCTTGCTTTGACAGGAAGCCAGTGTAGAGAGGCTAGCACTGGAGTAATATGATCAATTTTTTTAGATGACATCACTGAAGTCGAGGATCGGTAGGATGGTCAGTTTTACGAGGGTATGTTTGGCAGCATGAGTTAAGGATGCTTTGTTGCGAAATAGGAAGCCAATTATAGATTTAATTTTGGATTGGAGATGCTTAATGTGAGTCTGGAAGGAGAGTTTACAGTCTAACCAGACACCTAGGTATTTGTAGTTGTCCACATATTCTAAGTCAGAGCCGTCCAGAGTAGTGATGCTGGACGGGCGAGCAAGTGCGGGCAGTGATCGGTTGAATAGCATGCATTTAGTTTGACTTGCATTTAAGAGCAGTTGGAGGCCACGGAAGGAGAGTTGTATGGCATTGAAGCTCGTCTGGAGGTTAGTTATCGGTGTCCAAAGAGGGGCCAGAAGTATACAGAATGTTGTTGTCTGCGTAGAGGTGTCTCAGAGAATCACCAGCAGCAAGAGCAACATCATTGATGTATACAGAGAAGAGAGTCGGCCCAAGGATGAAACCCTGTGGAACCCCCATAGAGACTGCCAGAGGTCTGGACAACAGGCCATCCGATTAGACACACTGAACTCTGTCTGAAAAGTAGTTGGTAAACCAGGTGAGGCAATCATTTGAGAAACCAAGGCTGTCGAGTCTGCCAATAAGAATGTGGGGATTGACAGAGTCGAAAGCCATGGCCAGGTCGATAGATACGGCTAAACAGTAATGTCTCTTATCGATGGCGGTTATGATGTCGTTTAGAACCTTGGGCGTGGCTGAGGTGCACCCATGACCAGCTCTGAAACCAGATTGCATAGCGGAGAAGGTACGGTGGGATTTGAAATGGTCGGTAATCTGTTTGTTAACTTGGTTTTGAAGACCTTAGAAAGACAGGGTAGGATAGATATAGGTCTGTAGCAGTTTGGGTCTAGAGTGCCAGCCCCTTTGAGGAAGGGGATGACCACGGCAGCTTTCCAATCTCTGGGAATCTCAGACGATACGAAAGAGAGGTTGAACAGGCTAGTAATAGGTGTTGCAACAATTTCGTCAGATAATTTTAGAACGAGAGGGTCCAAATTGTTTAGGAGGCTGATTTGTAGGGTTCCAGATTTTGCAGCTGGAAGGAGGTGCTTTTTTTGAGTTAGTACTACAGGATGCAAATTTCTGTTTTAAAAAGCTAGCCTTAGCTTTCCTAACTGCCTGTGTATATTTGTTTCTAACTTCCTTGAAAAGTTGCATACATTTTTTGAATGGGGATGCTTATTTAAGATGGTGAGGAAGGCACTTTTAAAGAATAGCCAGGCATCATCTACTGACGGGATGAGAACCATGTCAATCCAGAATACCCCGGCCAGGTCAATGAGAAAGGCCTGCTCACAGAAGTGTTTTAGGGAGCGTTTGACAGTGATGAGGGGTGGTTGTTTGGTCGCAGACCCATTGCGAATGCAGGCAATGAGGCAGTGATTGCTGAGATCTTGATTGAAAACAGCAGAGGTGTATTTGGAGGGTGAGTTAGTTAGGATGACATCAATGAATGGTGCCCGTGTTTACGGATTTGGAGTTGTACCTGGTAGGTTCATTGATAATTTGTGTGAGATTGAGGGTATCAAGCTTGGATTGTAGGATGGCCGGGGTGTTAAGCATGTCCCAGTTTAGGTCACCTTGTAGCACGAGCTCTGAAGATAGATGGGGGGCAATCAATTCACATATGGTACTAAGGGCACAGCTGTGGGCAGAGGGAGGTCTATAGCAAGCGGCAACAGTGAGAGACTTGTTTCTTGAAAGGTACATTTTTAGAAGTAGAAGCTCAAATTGTTGGGTGCAGACTTGGATAGTAATACAGAACTCTGCAGGCTATATTTGCAGTAGATTGCAACACCGCCCTCTTTGGCAGCTCTATCTTGGCAGAAAATGTTATAGTTAGTGATTGAGATTTCAGGGTTTTTGGTGGTTTTCCTAAACCAGGATTCAGACACGGCTAAGACATCCAGGTTGGCAGAGTGTGCTAAAGCAGTGAGTAAAACAAACATAGGGAGTAGGCTACTAATGTTAACATGCATGAAACCAAGGCTTTTACGGTTACAGAAATCAGCAAATGAGAGCACCTGGGGAGTGGGAGTGGAACTAGGCACTGCAGGATCTGGATTAACCTCTACATCACCAGAGGGACAGAGGAGAAGTAGGATAAGGGTACGTCTAAATGCTATACGAACTGGCCGTCTAGCACGTTCGGAACAGAGAGTAAAAGGAGAAGGTTTCTGGGCACGATAGCATAGATTCAAGGCATAGTGTACAGACAAAGGTAAGGTGGGATGTGAGTACATTGGAGGTAAACCTAGGCATTGAGTAATGATGCAAGAGATATGGTCTCTTGAGACGTTTAAACCAGGTGATTTCATTGCATATGTAGGAGGTGGGACAACATGGTTGGTTAAGGCATATTGAGCATGGCTAGAGGCTCTACAGTGAAATAAGACAGTAATCATTAACCAGGACAGTAATGGACGAGGCATATTGATATTAGAGAGAGGCATGCGTAGCCAAGTGAACATATGGGTCCAGTGAGTGGTTGGGCTGACTGGGAATACATGGCGATTCAGACAGTTAGTAGGCCGATGCTAACACGCTAACAGTTAGTAGGCCGGGGCTAAACAAGCTAGCAGTTAGCAGACTGGTGCTGGCAAGCTAGCAGTTAGCAGACCGGGTTAGCAAGCAAGCAGTTAGCAAATCAAATCAAATCAAATCAAATTGTATTTGTCACATACACATGGTTAGCAGATGTTAATGCGAGTGTAGCGAAATGCTTGTGCTTCTAGTTCCGACAATGCAGTAATAACCAACAAGTAATCTAACTAACTATTTCAAAACTACTGTCTAATACACAGTGTAAGGGGATAAAGAATATGTACATAAGGATATATGAATGAATGATGGTACAGAGCAGCATAGGCAAGATACAGTAGATGGCATCGAGTACAGTATATACATATGAGATGAGTGTGTAAACAAAGTGGCATAGTTAAAGTGGCTAGTGATACATGTATTGGACCAGCATTGGACAGACCTCAGCGTGGGAGCCTCTTGTTTTAGTTTCTGTCTGTAGGCAGGGATCAACAAAATGGAGTCGTGGTCAGCTAACAGCTAAGAAATACAGGGGCTAGCAGTTAGCAAACCGGGGCAGGCAAGCTTGCAGTTAGTAGATCGGAGCTAGCAAGTTAGCCTTTGGGGGACGTCGAGATGGGGGTAAGTCTGTTTTTGCCTCTTCGTGCGGTGACGTCGATAGACCAGTCGTGGAATTAGTAGGGTTCCAAGTAGCTCTAGGTAGCTAACAGGCCTAGAAGATTAGCAGAATGGATCTTACATTTACATTTACATTTAAGTCATTTAGCAGACGCTCTTATCCAAAGCGACTTACAAATTGGTGCATTCACCTTATGACATCCATCTTCAGTGGGCATCGCGCATGAGGGGCCTGTTGGAATCCTCGGGCAGATTATGTCGGGATTCCAGTCGTAGAGGATTGGCGTGCCCCGTACCGGCAGTGGAAGAAGTTCGGATATTGTAGCCCAGGAGTGGTAGCACAGGAGCCCTGGCCGGGCTAGCTTCAGGCTAATTGGTGCTTGCTCCGGGATGGAAACGCCAGGAGTGGTCACCCAGGATTGCAGTTAGCTAGTTGCGAAGATCCAGATGAAAATGTTCAGAGTTTGCGGTAGGAATCCGGGGATATGGAGAGAAATAGGTCCGTTATGCTCTGGTTTGAGTCACGTTGTTTGAACTGGCGAGAGCTTTCCGAGCTAAAGGTTAGCTGATGACCGCTATCAATGGTTTGCTAACTGTTAGCTGGCTAGCTTCAGTTGAGGGATTCCAGATCCGATCCGAAGTAAATAGAAATACTTTAGAAAAAAGCAGATCCACGCCACATTGGGTGAGGCCGGTTGCAGGAGAGTATTTAGAAGTTGAGGTTTAGGAAAACATTTTAAAAAAATATGTGAAGAAAAATATTTAAAAAGATATATACAATGGACACGACAGGACATAGACATCTGACTGCTATGCCATCTTGGCTAATGGTTACTAGTCCAATGCTCTAACCACTAGGCTACCTGCCACCCTCATAGTAATGGCTGGAACAGAATAAATGGAATTGTATTGAACACATCAAACACATGGCTTCCATGTGTTTGACACCATTCCATTTTCTCCGTTCCAGCCATTACTCTGAGCCATCCTCCCCTCAACAGCCTCCTGTGGTGGAGAGTACATTTTGAGCTCAGAGCTGTTCATCATCAGTGGACCTCCCACAGAGGGAAATTATTAAAGTGTGTGTGTGTCTCTTCATCAATTGCAATCAAGACCCGGGAGAGAGCCCGAGCTGGAGCATGCATCAAATATATGGCGGTAATCAGTGGCACCGCATTACTTATTTTAATATGCCAGCAGCAGTCAACACCCTAATGACATTGTAGAAGGGGGAATATGGAAATTAGGCTTTTGTGTGAGGGATTATGCAAAAAACGGTCATATTTAACACAGTGTAATTTACAAAACATTTGTAATTTGTTCAGAAATGTTTAACAAGTGCATTTTTCTCTCCCTGACACCTTATACAGTGTGGAGGTAAAAGTATGGACCACCACTCACACTATGCTTTCATTAAACTGCTGTTTCAATGTTCAGTCAAATCTCATTTCCTAAATCTAATCCAACTCTTCCTACTAAATTCCACTCGACATTGTCAACACGTCATATTGTAGATGACGGTCAATCACCCTCGGTCTGGGGCTCCATGCAAGATCTCACCTCGTGGAGCATCAATGATCATGAGGAAGGTGAGGGATCAGCCCAGAACTACACGGCAGGACCTGGTCAATGACCTGAAGAGAGCTGGGACCACAGTCTCAAAGAAAACCATTAGTAACACACTACGCCGTCATGTATTAAAATTCTGCAGCGCACGCAAGGTCCCCCTGCTCAAGCCATGTCCATGCCCGTCTGAAGTTTGCCAATGACCATCTGGATGATCCAGAGGAGGAATGGGTGAAGGTCATTTTTTTTATTCCACCGTCATGTGGTCTGATGAGACAAAAATACGCTTTTCGGTCTAAACTCCACTCGCCATGTTTGGAGGAAGAAGAAGGATGAGTACAACTCCATGAACACCATCCCAACTCTGAAGCATGGAGGTGGAAACATCATTCTTTGGGGATGCTTTTCTGCAAAGGGGACAGGACGACTGCACCGTATTGAGGGGAGGATGGATGGGGCCATGTATTGCGAGATCTTGGCCAACAACCTCCTTCCCTCAGTAAGAGCATTGAAGATGGGTCGTGGCTGCGTCTTCCAGCATGGCAACGGACCGAAACACACAGCCAGGGCAACTAAGGAGTGGCTCCGTAAGAAGCATCTCAAGGTCCTGGAGGGTCCTAGCCAGTTTCCAGACCTGAACCCAATAGAAAATCTTTGGAGGGAGCTGAAAGTCCAAATTGTCCGAAACCTGAAGGCTCTGGAGAAGGTCTGTATGAAGGAGTGGGCCAAGAACTACAGGAAACGTATGATCTCTGTAATTAAAAACAAAGGTTTCTGTACCAAATATTAAGTTCTGCATTTCTAATGTATCAAATACTTATGTCATGCAATAAAATGCAAATGATTTACTTAAAAATCTATGTGATTTTCTGGATTTTTTGCCCACTTTGAGGACAATACAGTGCCACTGACACTGCCCGCAACTAAAACATGCGGACTCTCCATCACTGCAGCCGACGTGAGGAAAACATTTAAACGTGTCAACCCTCGCAAGGCTGCAGGCCCAGACGGCATCCCCAGCCGCGCCCTCAGAGCATGCGCAGACCAGCTGGCTGGTGTGTTTACGGACATATTCAATCAATCCCTATCCCAGTCTGTTGTTCCCACATGCTTCAAGAGGGCCACCATTGTTCCTGTTCCCAAGAAAGCTAAGGTAACTGAGCTAAACGACTACCGCCCCGTAGCACTCACTTCCGTCATCATGAAGTGCTTTGAGAGACTAGTCAAGGACCATATCACCTCCACCCTACCTGACACCCTAGACCCACTCCAATTTGCTTACCGCCCAAATAGGTCCACAGACGATGCAATCTCAACCACACTGCACACTGCCCTAACCCATCTGGACAAGAGGAATACCTATGTGAGAATGCTGTTCATCGACTACAGCTCGGCATTTAACACCATAGTGCCCTCCAAGCTCGTCATCAAGCTCGAGACCCTGGGTCTCGACCCCGCCCTGTGCAACTGGGTACTGGACTTCCTGACGGGCCGCCCCCAGGTGGTGAGGGTAGACAACAACATCTCCACCCCGCTGATCCTCAACACTGGGGCCCCACAAGGGTGCGTTCTGAGCCCTCTCCTGTACTCCCTGTTCACCCACGACTGCGTGGCCACGCACGCCTCCAACTCAATCATCAAGTTTGCGGACGACACAACAGTGGTATGCTTGATTACCAACAACAACGAGACGGCCTACACAGAGGAGGTGAGGGCCCTCGGAGTGTGGTGTCAGGAAAATAACCTCACACTCAACGTCAACAAAACTAAGGAGATGATTGTGGACTTCAGGAAACAGCAGAGGGAACACCCCCCTATCCACATCGATGGAACAGTAGTGGAGAGGGTAGTAAGTTTTAAGTTCCTCGGTGTACACATCACAGACAAACTGAATTGGTCCACCCACACAGACAGCATCGTGAAGAAGGCACAGCAGCGCCTCTTCAACCTCAGGAGGCTGAAGAAATTCGGCTTGTCACCAAAAGCACTCACAAACTTCTACAGATGCACAATCGAGAGCATCCTGTCGGGCTGTATCACCGCCTGGTACGGCAACTGCTCCGCCCACAACCGTAAGGCTCTCCAGAGGGTAGTGAGGTCTGCACAACGAGGGCAAACTACCTGCCCTCCAGGACACCTACACCACCCAATGTCACAGGAAGGCCATAAAGATCATCAAGGACAACAACCACCCGAGCCACTGCCTGTTCACCCCGCTATCATCCAGAAGGCGAGGTCAATACAGGTGCATCAAAGCTGGGACCGAGAGACTGAAAAACAGCTTCTATCTCAAGGCCATCAGACTGTTAAACAGCCAACACTAACATTGAGTGGCTGCTGCCAACACACTGACACTGACTCAACTCCAGCCACTTTAATAATGGGAATTGATGGGAAATTATGTAAAATATATCACTAGCCACTTAAACAATGCTACCTAATATAATGTTTACATACCCTACATTATTCATCTCATATGTATACGTATATACTGTACTCTATATCATCTACTGCATCCTTATGTAATACATGTATCACTAGCCACTTTAACTATGCCACTTACATACTCATCTCATATGTATATACTGCACTCAATACCATCTACTGCATCTTGCCTATGCCGCTCTGTACCATCACTCATTCATATACCTTTATGTACATATTCTTTGTGTATGTGACAAATAACATTTGATTTGATTTGATATTCCGTCTCTCACAGTTTAAGTGTACCTATGATAAAAAATGACAGACCTCTACATGCTTTGTAAGTAGGAAAACCTGCAAAATCAGCAGGGTGTATCAAATACATGTTCTCCCCACTGTATCTCTATCTCTATAACCTCCTCACCCAGACTACAAGAGCCCCTGATTTTAGCTGATTGGTAGTTGACTACAGACTGGCTGTCTGCAGCAGCTGTGGGAGATGCATGGATAGTACTCAGACACAAAGTCATTTCAATCCAATCTAGCTTTTATTTTTAATTGCCTCACAGTCTCCTCCAGCCCTATAGCAGGCTGCATCCAAAATGGCACGCTATATCCTAAGTAGTACATTAAATAGGGAATAGGGTGCCATTTTGGAGGCAGACTTAGAGATGGAGTGCAGACCAAAGAGATAAATCTCAGAGAGAGAAATATCAGCTCCTAAAAACACGACACTTCTAGCTATGACTTTTCGTAGCAGGTTAGGAGAACTTGTGCAGGTGGTGAGGCGGTGGCCTGTATTCATGGATGTCAAGGGAAGCCAGGCTTCCCCAAAAAATGACCAAGAAAAATATATAGTGCCTTCGGAAAGTATTCAGATCCTTTGACTTTTTCCCCAAAAAAATCTGTTACTGCCTTATTCTAAAATGGACAAAATATATTTTTTTTATCTCATCAATCTACACACAATACCCCGTAATGGCAAAGCAAAAACTGTTTTTTAGAAATTCACATTTACTTAAGTATTCAGACCCTTTACTCAGTACTTGAAGCACCTTTGGCAGTGATTACAGCCTCAAGTCTTCATTGGTACACCTGTATTTGGGGAGTTTTCCCATTCTTCACTGCAGATCATTTCTGTTAGGTTGGATGGGGAAGAAGAATGATGGTTCCAAGAATGATGGAGGCCACTGTGTTCTTGGGGACCTTCAATGATGCAGACATTTTTTGGTACCATTCCCCAGATATGTGCCTTGACACAATCCTGTCTCTGAGCTCTATGAACAATACCTTCGACCTCATGGCTTGGTTTTTGCTCTGACATGCACTGTCAACTGTGGTCCCTTATTTAGACAGGTGTGTGCTATTCCAAATCATGTCCAATCAGTTTAATTAATCACAGGTGGACTCCAATGAAGTTGTAGAAACATCTCAATTCACTTGATGCATTGTTGTCTCTTCCTTCTTGGCCTTTGTGCTGTTGTCTGTGCCCAATCATGTTTGTACCATGTCTTGTGCTGCTACCATATGTTGTTGTCATGTTGTGTTGCTACCATGTTGTTGTCATGTTGTGTTGCTACCATGTTGTTGTCATGTTGTGTTGCTACCATGTTGTTGTCATGTTGTGTTGCTACCATGTTGTTGTCATGTTGTGTTGCTACCATGTTGTTGTCATGTTGTGTTGCTACCATGTTGTTGTCATGTTATGTTGCTACCATGCTGTGTTTTCATGTGTTGCTGCCATACTATGTTGTTGTCTTAGGTCTCTCTTTATGTAGTGTTGTGGTGTCTCTCTTGTCTATTTTTATTTAATTTTTAATTTTTAATCTCAGCCCGCTGTCCCTGCAGGAGGCCATTTGCCTTCTGGTAGGCCATCGTTGTCAATAAGAATTTGTTCTTAGCTGACTTGCCTAGTTAAATAAAAGTTCAATTAAAAATGTAAAAAACAAAATGGATGATCATTGGAAAACGGATGCACCGGGTCTCATAGCAAAGGTTCTGAATGCTTATGATAATAAGGTATTTTTTAAATGTATTTTCATACATTTACAAATATTTCTAAAAAACTGTGTATGCTTGATTGATGAGGAAAAAAATAAATATACATTTGATCCATTTTAGAATAAAATGTGGAAACAGTCAAGGGGTCTGAATACTTTCCAAATGCACCGTATATAAAATAATGTATCTTTCATCTCTCTGTGTTTCATTATTTTCCTTCAATTCGCAAGAAGCTGAACGCGTCTCGCCGGAGAAAGCAACTGTGCACCTCTGTCCGTGTTTGTCTAGCCCATCTATCGCATCCTGTTGGGTCAAAAAGAGGATGACATTGTTGCCGCCTGTAGATTTGAATTCAAGGGAAAACAGCAAGGAAATCATAGGTGATTTGATGATGTTGAAATGGTGAAGTGTAAATGGTGCTGGAATGGTGGAGGCAGTTCCTGTTTTCTTTGCGACTTGCGGTAACTCTCCCTGGTTCTGAATCAATAGATCAGTAGTCCAAAAATCTCGGAAACATTAACTTGCTTGACCATGCTGTAGGTCGTGTGCCTGTTTGCTACATGCAATATGCTTTGTGGACTTCACCGGACAGAGGTTCCTCTCCAGTTCTGTTGTTGAATATATCTGGTCTATATATATCACAGTGGCATATGAACTGACAGGTTATAGAGCAAACAAGGCCGTTACCATAACACATAGGTTGTAATATGGCATTTTCTTCTGGTTTGGATTCCCCAGTGATTTTACCCATGCACAGCTACTGAGGTAATGAGAATTAATGTAGCAGGTTAGGATAATTAAGTTTAGGAAAAGGGTTACGGTTTGTGAAAATGCTCTCCTAACCTGCTATGAAAAGTCACAGCTCTTAGTATGCAGACGTCCCTTCTCTCTATTCACGTCCTGGCTGCAGATGATTTGTGGACAAGACTGCTCTCTGAGTGTGATTTACCTTTTATTATCTTAATTCAGTGCCATATTTTTAAATCCGTTATCAGAAGAAAGGTTAAATATCACCCTGGTGTTTCTGTCTGTAAATACAGACATTATGAAAAATGTGTTTACAGTTTACTCTGTACTACCTGTTTGCCCTGCTGTGGATTGGCTGAGCCTACTGTAAATCAAATCCTACCCAGTAACAGACAGTAACCAGGCAGAATTGAAGCCAAGCCATCCATGACAACTACCCACCACCACCACCACCACCACCACCACTACTACTGCTGTCCTACCCCATCCACATGCTGTTCTGTTCACACCTGTCATATCAGTAGGAGTATGAACACACTCTTCATAGTGACATCATGTGACAGATAACCTACATTATTCACTGGCACACTGCCTGCCCTACATGTCCTCTGAGCCTGCCTGCCTGCCTGCCTGCCTGCCTGCCTGCCTGCCTGCCTGCCTGCCTGCCTGCCTGCCTGCCTGCCTGCCTGCCTGCCTGGCTGAGCTATGTGCCACATCTTTGACCCAGGCCAGACTGGTTGCGTGACACTGTCACTGTTTATCCCCTGCTCCCCTCTGGGCTACATAGTATTGAGATATACACAGAGGGAGCCAGCCAGAGGCCCAACTGGTGTCTTCCCCGTCCCCCATCTTAGCCTTCAGGTGAGCCCAGGGTCCATTGACATTAACCCAATACCCCTCACCCCCACCCTCTCCTCCCTGACGGTGACAACAGACATTCAGGCCAGGGACGTTAACGTGTCAGAGAGAATTACCGCGGCAACGGTTTGAACTCCATGCCGTGATTCCTATAACTCCTGTACGAGTGAGGGTGTGCTCCATTGTTGTTGTTCGCCATACCTCCTCCTCCTCATGCCTGGCGGCTGTTTATGGTAGTGCCTCGGAGGGGGGAGCAGTAAGTCGTGGTGTGTCAGTGTTGAAAGGCTGTGATCAGAAGCGAGGGCCTGTCTCATGTGCTTACAGACAGAACTAAGTAGGAGTGAGACTTGTCAGCGTTTAAATATTAATGTTGGGGTCCGGGAGGTTCCATTAGATAGACTGTAGGGAAAAGGCATTAGCGCTCATCTGATTGCTCAACGCTCCACCACTTCACCAAAAGAGCTTTCCATTCCATCTATGTGTCTAATAACAGGTGTGCTGTGATGCAAAAGACAGAATGACAGCGTAAGAGACGATTACTAGCTACTCTACTGCTACATCTCAAATGGCACCCTATTCCCTATATAGTGCACTACTTTTAATCAGAGCCATATGGGCCCAAGTCAAAAGTGGTGCACTAAATAGGGAATAGGCTGCCATTTAGGATGCACACAGTAGTGTATTACAGTATAATGCAGTAAAGGCCTGAGATGGCTGACCAATGAAGTGAGGAAGTTATTTCAGTAAAAAATACTTATCTACATTTTCATTCATTTGATTGCATGCTCTGAACCGCATCCCTTTAATGAGCCAACATGTATTTTAGTCCTGTCGGTCTACTGTCTAACCACAGCCCCAACAGATTAATTAATCATAGAACCTGCTAATCACATATTTCCCCCTATGCATTTATACTGTATGTACTGTACTGTACAGCTTGCATAAATTAATAATTATTTATGGTTTTACTCCTATATGCTGAAAGCCTTGGGTTTCATCCCAAATGGCACCCTATTCTATACATAGTGTACTACTTCTGAATATAACCCTGGCCCTGGTCAAAAGTAGTGCATAACATAGGGACTAGGGTGCCATTTAGAATACAGTTCCAACTTACCTGGTCAAAATAAGGGAGAGAATAAAATAAATCAAAAAGAAGGGATGATGGAACACCTGGGTGAGTAGTGCACCTGTGGACCACAGCTGTCTGACCACTAGGAAAAGAACAGGATCCCTGTACTCAGCTACCAGCCTTTAGTCTTGGTGTGAGTGTATTTAACACAGAGTACTGTGATAGTGAAAGCAGAATACACTGCGTATGGATTCACTCTTACTCCTCTCACTATCTAGTAAGGTATCGGTCTCAGGAGCAACAACCTCAGCTTATCCCTCAGCATTTCTCCTGACGGAGATTCTGGTGTCAGTCCATGTTTTGCTCCCCTTTCTTCTCCTCCCCCCTGGATGGCGTGCCAACCACCCCACCCACCCCCCCCACCCCCCCCCCCACCCACCCCCAACCCCCGCCTCCCACTATGTCGTCTCAGGGTCTACACACACATGCATGCACACACACACACACACACACACACACACACACACACACACACACACACACACACACACACACACACACACACACACACACACACACACACACACACACACACACACACCATGCTGACGGTGTGTGGTGGGTTGATGGGTGTCTGCCTCAGGGCAGGGGTCTGTCAATACTGTCCTGCTTCTGTCACACTGCTGTAATTGGCGCAAGTTTGAAAGCACGCACACACCCACACACACATGCACATAAACACACATATATACTAACAGTAAGTCGCTCTTGATAAGAGTGTTTGCTAAATGACTAAAATGTAAATATATATGTACACACAAACACACACACACTTACACATACTCTGACACACACACACACACACATACACACACACACACACACACACACACACACACACACACACACACACACACACACACACACACACACACACACACACACACACACACACACACACACACACACACACACACACACACACACACTTTGACACACACACACACACTCACACACCTTCACAGACACACAAACACACTCATGCACATATTCTGACACACACACACACACACACACATCCTCACAGACACACACATACACACCCTCACCGACACACACATATACTCTGACACACACACAAATCAGGTGGCTGCCTCTGCTCCATTCTCCTGGGCCCGTTCTCTCTCTTCCCCCTCCACGGGTCCCAAGGGTTCGTGTCTCTCAGGGGCCATGCTGCTGATGGCCTGGTGCCTGTCTAACAGACCCCATCTGAGCTTCTGACATGTACACTGAGGTATCGTCCCAAATGACACCCCCTTCCCTTTATAGTGCACCACTTTTTATGCAGTCTGTACACTTCATCTTAGGGACAGATCAACATTTACTGGGGAGGTGGTCCAAAGTAGAGGAGGGTTGATTGGGTTTTTTGGGGCACAGGGGAGGGTAGTGGGTTTTGTGGGGCACAGGGGAGGGTAGTGGGTTTTTTGGGGCACAGGGGGGTAGTGGGTTTTTTTTTGGGGCACAGGGGAGGGTAGGGGAGGGTAGTGGGTTTTTGGGGCACAGGGGAGGGTAGTGGGTTTTTGGGGGGCACAGGGGAGGGTAGTGGGTTTTGGGGCAGGGGGTAGGGGAGGGTGGGGGGCACAGGGAGGGTTTTTTTGGGGCACAGGGGAGGGGGAGTAGTGGGTTTTTTGGGGCACAGGGGAGGGTAGTGGGTTTTTTGGGGCACAGGGGAGGGTAGTGGGTTTTTTTTTGGGGCACAGGGGAGGGTAGTGGGGCACAGGGGAGGGTAGTTTTGGGGCAGGGTTTTTTTGGGGCACAGGGGAGGGTAGTGGGTTTTGGGGCACAGGGAGGTGGGTAGTGGGTTTTTGGGGCACAGGGGAGGGTAGGGTGGGTTTTTTGGGGCACAGGGGAGGGTTTTTTTGGGGCACAGGGGAGGGGTTTTTGGGGCAGTGGGTTTTTTAGGGGGGGCACAGGGGAGGGTAGTGGGTTTTTTGGGGCACAGGGGAGGGTAGTGGGTTTTTGGGGCACAGGGGAGGGTAGTGGGTTTTTTAGTGGGTTTTTTGGGGCACAGGGGAGGGTAGTGGGTTTTTTGGGGCACAGGGGAGGGTAGTGGGTTTTTTAGGGGCACAGGGGAGGGTAGTGGGTTTTTGGGGCACAGGGGAGGGTAGTGGGTTTTTGGGGCACAGGGAGGGTTTTTTTGGGGCACAGGGGAGGGTAGTGGGTTTTTTGGGGCACAGGGAGGGTAGTGGGTTTTTAGTGGGGGGGCACAGGGGAGGGTAGTGGGTTTTGGGGCACAGGGGAGGGTAGTGGGTTTTTGGGGCACAGGGGAGGGTAGTGGGTTTTTGGGGCACAGGGGAGGGTAGTGGGTTTTTTGGGGCACAGGGGAGGGTAGTGGGTTTTTTGGGGCACAGGGGAGGGTAGGGGTTTTTGGGGCACAGGGGAGGGTAGTGGGTTTTGGGGCACAGGGGAGGGTAGTGGGTTTTTGGGGCACAGGGGAGGGTAGTGGGTTTTTGGGGCACAGGGGAGGGGGGCACAGGGGGTAGGGTACAGGGGAGGGTAGTGTGGGTTTTTTTGGGGCACAGGGGAGGGTAGTGGGTTTTGGGGCACAGGGGAGGGTAGTGGGTTTTTGGGGCACAGGGGAGGGTAGTGGGTTTTTTTGGGGCACAGGGGAGGGTAGTGGGGCACAGGGGAGGGTAGTTTTTGGGGCACAGGGGAGGGTAGTGGGTTTTGGGGCACAGGGGAGGGTAGTGGGTTTTTTGGGGCACAGGGGAGGGTAGTGGGTTTTGGGGCACAGGGGAGGGTAGTTTTTTGGGGCACAGGGGAGGGTAGTGGGTTTTTTCTCTTGTTGTCACGGTCGTCGTATGGAGTAGACCAAAGCACAGCGTGGTTAGAATACATTCTTTATTAATGAAGAACACGAAGAACACTTAAACAAAAACAACAAAAACAAATAAGACGACCGTGACCGCTATATAACCAATGTACTAACGTGCAACATAACATAGACAATAACACACGAAATACCCAAAGAAGATGGCTGCCTAAATATGGTTCCCAATCAGAGACAACGATAAACACCTGCCTCTAATTGAGAACCAATCTAGGCAACCATAGGCCAACATAAACACCTAGATGAAAACAACCCCATAAATCTACAAAAAACCCTTGACAGTACAAACACCCTAGAATAAGACAAAAACACACATATTGTCACGTTCTGACCTTTATTTCCTGTGTTTTGTATTTAGTTAGTATGGTCAGGGCGTGAGTTGGGTGGGCAGTCTATGTTTGTTTTTTTAGGTTTTGGGAATTTCTATGTTTCGGCCTAGTATGGTTCTCAATCAGAGGCAGGTGTCATTAGTTGTCTCTGATTGAGAATCATACTTAGGTAGCCTGGGTTTCACTGTGTGTTTGTGGGTGATTGTTCCTGTTCCTGTCTCTGTCTTTGCACCAGATAGGACTGTTTTAGGTTTTCTCACGTTTGTTGTTTTTGTTAGTTATCTCATGTGTAGTTTCTTTATAAATTAAAGAACATGAATAACCACCATGCTGCTTTTTGGTCCGCTTCTCTTTCACCAGAAAACCCTTACACATATCACCAATGTCACACCCTGACCTACCCAAAATAATAAAGAAAACAAAGAATACCTAGGTCAGGGCGTGACACTTGTTTACTCTTCTGCTTGTATTTTCACTATGAACTATGACTTGACTTACTTTCGATATTAGCCTAATAAAGTTTAGACACTTTTATGAAGGTTTGGTAGCTACCGCAGGCCCATGATATGAAGGCAGAGTGCCACGGTGCTCCAACTGATTCTGACAATTCAAATTGAGGTGAGGAAGACTGTTTCAGGCCTACCAGAGTTACTCCTATAATCTAAGAATATAATGTTTATCTTCATACAAAATATTTTAATGGAAAATGTATGAATTACCCTCCTTACATCTATATCTGTACAGCAGACGCAGTAGCCATCTGACATAAATGAATGCTTGTCTGTGTTGTACCAAGCCACCGTTCCAAGATATATCTCTCTCTGGGGTTAGGCCGAAGCTTCTCTTCCTTTATATAGGCTATATATATTTATTAAAATGTTCATATCACACAGTGGACATCAACTGTAAGCCTTAAGGCCTTTGCATGCAGTGCCCTGATACATTTAGTGCTCAATTCTCTGACAGCTGAACTGTGAGTTGGACAATTCTATTTTTTAGGAAAGTAGCCCAAAAATCTTTTAAAAAATGGCCAATAATGTTTTGCGTATTCTACACATAGAAACACAAGGGATAGTGTTTATGTCATTTGTTGTAGACTGTCTTTAAGGACACGTAAATATGGCTGATTTGGCCAACATCCCTCGATTTTTGATGGTGCCAGGTTGGATCCGAATGCATATGGATGTCCATTAAATGTCTCAAATGCCTGGTAAAAAAAACATGTATAACACATTGAGTTGGACCAGCCCCTCCCCCCAGTAAAGGTTGATCTGTCCTTTACATCTTCCACTGGCTCTGGGTTGATTTGGAGGTGTTTACTCGTACTACTTAGGGGAGTTTAGTGGTCTGTTTATTTGTATGTGTGTTTGTTTAGTATAGCGACCAGAGCGCTGGTCAACAGTTGTGATAAAGGGAATAGGGTGCCATTTGAGATGACATCAAATCAAATGTATTTACATCAGCAAATCTCACAAAGTGCTTATACGGAAGCCCAACATAAAACCCCAATCATCAAGCAATGCAGATGTAGATGGACAGTGGCTAGGAAAAACTCCCTAGAAAGGCAGGAACCTAGGAAGAAACCTAGAGAGGAACCAGGCTCTGAGGGGTGGCCAGTCCTCTTCTGGCTGTGCCGGGTGGAGATTATAAGAGTACAGTACATGGCCATTAAGGACAGATCGTTCTTCAAGATGTTCAAACATTCATAGATGACCAGCAGGGTCAAATAATAATCACAGTGGTTGTAGAGGGTGCAACAGGTCAGCACCTCAGGAGTAAATGTCAGTTCATAGTCGAGCACTCAGAGGTCAAGACAGCAGGTGCTGTAGAGTGGGAGAGAGAGAGAGAGAGAGAGAGAGAGAGAGAGAGAGAGAGAGAGAGAGAGAGAGAGAGAGAGAGAGAGAGAGAGAGAGAGAGAGAGAGAGAGAGAGAGAGAGAGAGAGAGAGAGAGAGAGAGAGAGAGAGAGAGAGGGGAGGTCGAAAACAGCAGGTCTGGGACAGGTAGCACGTCCGGTGAACACGTCAGGGTTCCATAGCCACAGGCAGAACAGTTGAAACTTGAGCAGCAGCACGACAAGGTAGCACGTCTAGTGAACAAGTCAGGGATCCATAGCCACAGGCAAAACTGCAGCACGACCAGATGGATTGGGGATGGGGACAACCAGGAGTCGTCAGGCCAGGTAGTCCTGAGGCATGGTCCTAGGGCTCAGGTCCTCCAGGAGAGAGAGAGAGATGGGAGAATTAGAGGGAGCATACTTAAATTCACACAGGACACCATATAAGACAGGGGAATTTCACCAGATATAACAGACTGACCCCAGCCCCCCAGCACATAGACTATTGCAGCATAGATACTGGAGGCTGAGACTTGGGAGACACTGGGTTGGGAGACACTGTTGCTCTGTCCGACGATACCCCCGGACAGGAACAACCAGGCAGGATATAACCCCACCCACTTTGCCAAAGCACAGCCCCCCATCCTACCACTAGAGGGATA
Source organism: Oncorhynchus gorbuscha (assembly GCF_021184085.1). NCBI lineage: Eukaryota > Metazoa > Chordata > Actinopteri > Salmoniformes > Salmonidae > Oncorhynchus > Oncorhynchus gorbuscha. Next base: position 16,490,449 of record NC_060184.1, read on the forward strand.
TCAACAGACCACCAAATTACTACCCTGAGACAAGGCGGAGTATAGCCCACGAAAGATCTCCTCCCCCGCGCAAGCCCGAGGGGGAGCAAAACCCGTACAGGAAGATCACGTCAGGGACTCAACCCACTCAAGTCAATTATAGCGAAAAAAGCCTGGCACGACGTGACGCACCCCTCCTAGGAACGACATGGAAGAGCACTAGTAAGCCAGTGACTCAGCCCCCGTTGTAGAGTCAGAGACAGAGAATCCCAGTGGAGAGAGGGAAGAAGAGATGAGATGAGTCTTTAGTAAAGACTTAAAGGTCGAGACACAGTCTGCATCTCTCACATGGGTAGGCAGACCGTTCCATAAAAATGGAGCTCTATAGGAGAAAGCCCCGCCTCCAGCTGTATGCTTAGAAATTCTAGGGACCATAAGGAGTCCTGCGTCTTGTGACCGTAGCGTACGTGTAGGTATGTATTGAAAAAACAAAATGTGTACAATTGAGGGTTAGAAAACTTAAAGTACACTTTTAGTACAACACTCTTTATCAAGCCAACTATGCTTTGAAATATACATTAATCCTATAGTTACGTGTATGTTGGGCTATGAATCCACCTGTTATGCTCTCTGCTGTAACACACTACAGTATCGTATGTCCTCAGGCAGACTAGGCGTATTGCATTTCCTTGGTTAAGCCGATGCCACATTCCTCTTCGTCTTCTCTATTTTTATGTCACACTCTTGGATCATATTCCTTCTTTAATGGATCCATCTAGCCTCTGCCTAGCCCTCGACACATTGGCCTTGTGCAGGGGAAAAGGAAGGGACAAGGGAGGGAGAGGAAAGGGAACATGGCATCCACTCTCCTCCTAGCCAGGAAACCAGATCTCTAGCCCAGCTCGGCTGCATGGGGCTACGCCAGGGGCTGTGCGTTAATAATTTAATAGGAAACTCGACAATCCCTCCATTTCTTTTAAGAGCAAGATGGGACATCTCAATTACCCGTTGTTCAGCAAAACGTAGCTCCCTCTGACAGCCTGCCTGATTTGAGAAGAGAAGTGGAGGATGGATGGATGGAGGAGAGGAATGGAGCATAGATGGATAGAGGAGAGGGGTAGAGGAGAATCAGGCCAAAGAGGGGACAATGAAAGAAAGAGAGTACCCTGAAGTCAAGAGTTTGAACACTGAGCATTTATCTTCCGTCACATTGTTTTTTAGGGCCATATCCTATGCCTCGAGGGGTTGGCGGAGTGCCTGGATCTTAATCAGATTGTATCTTAGTCTACATCCCAAATGGCACTCTATTCCCCACTAAATGCACTACTCTGGTCAAAGTAGTGCACCATGTAGGGAGTAGGGTGGTCACGCCTGCTCCCGCTCCTCCTCTCTGGTGATCGAGGACGCAAGGCTGCCCTTCATTACGCACACCTGTCACCATCACTACGCGCAGCTGCGCAATATTGGACTCACCTGGACTCCAGTACTTTGTTGATTACCCCCTCTATATCTGTCTTCCTCAGTTTGTTCCCTGTGTCAGCGTTGACGTCGTTATTTTTCCCCTATCCAGACGCTGTTCCTGTTCTGTTTCATGTCCATTGTTTTATAAATGTTCTCCCTGTTCCTGCTTCTCGTATCCAGCGTCGATCCTCATAAGGGTGCAATTTGGGATACAACCTTAGAGGCTCTATTCAATCCATATAGTGGAACTTCAGCATTATTGCGTGATTGAAATATAAAGACAATGTTCCCGCGTTATAGTGGAGACTGCACTCACCGTAAACACTGCATATGTTGTCTCAATCGGGAAATTACCTTTAAGTTTATATTGCGCAATCTGTAACGCTTTAGCGATCCAGATTGCATAGAGCCTAGCTGCATTCTTTACACACCTCTAAAGTCACCTGATTCACACGGTAATAATAACGGCCTCCTACTGTGATAAGAATCCTATCGGCAGTGAGATTCTCGGTGTGTTTCATGAAAAAAATCTCACTGCCGATATGTTCTTATCAGTGGGAGGCCATTTCTTCTCTTGCTAGAAGAAAAGTGGTACCTGCTGTGTGCCGACACAGTAGTGACGAACCTGCCATTTTCTACATATGGAATCGCAATGCAGTGGCCAACAACTTGACTTTGAGCCAATCAGAGAGCACGAGCCAACAGGAGCGACAACAAAAAGAAAAATAATATGGCATTCTCTGTACATCCACTGTTAAATCCATCCATGCGGCAGGGTAGCCTAGTGGTTAGAGCGTTGGACTAGTAACTGGAAGGTTGCAAGTTCAAACCCCCGAGCTGACAAGGTACAAATCTGTCGCTCTGCCCCTGAACAGGCAGTTTCTAGGCTGTCATTGAAAATAAGAATTTGTTCTTAACTGACTAGCCTAGTTAAATAAAGGTAAAATATCATGAGCCTGTCACACTGCATATCTGATGTGGGATGCTAGCTAAGTACACAGATGCAATACACACAACACTAAATACTTCCTCCAAGCTAGCTCACCACTGTAGCTAGTATTGACATTATAATTAAATCCAAATGGATTAGCTAGTTTCCATGAAACAGCTGCCTGTTTTAGCTGCTGACTTAGTGCAGTGTCCTGAGCAAGCTAGCAAATATGCTAACATTAGCTAGCTATCTAAACATTTGGTTATGGGCTGGCACTGGCAATACGGGATTATGGAGAGTGAATTAAATTGTTTCGTTGTCATCTTGCTGGGTAGTTATCTAGCTGAGGCCGGTGAGTATCAACAGGGGAATTCTATAGCAATATTAGAGCAGCAAGCTAACATTGGAATCTAGACCATAAACTAAGGAACACACAAGCATTGCCAAACAACGCTACTTTCTGGTTTGGAGTATTTGAACAAGGCTGAGTGGCAGACGACTTCAAGGTCTTTGCTGTGAGAACACAGAAGAGATTGACTGCCGACACTCTGTTCAGAGGTGCTAAGAATTGTCGGCAGGCAAACGTTTGACAATCCTACCAGTGTGTCTGAGCTTTAACTTTCTACACCATGAGACCATGGGCAGAGCTAGCATAGACACAATTAACATAATACAGACAGACATACTGTACATACACAGACACAATATACATGAACTAGCACACACACACACACACACACAAGCACATACATTTCGAAGACACAAACATATAAACAAACTATGTAACAGTCACCTTGCTGCTGGCTTGTCCTGCTTCACAATATTACTCCATTCCTCTCTTCTATAAAAGAGAGATAGATTGATAAAGACCTTAAATGACCCTCTTTGACTCCCTCTCCCTCTCTCTCTCCACTCCATCCAGTAGCCGGACAGTAAGGCCCAGTGATGTGAAGTAGAAGCGACACACTATTCACTTTATATTTGCATTGGGAGCTTAGCAGCTCTGTGACAAAGGAAGGCATCAGCCCCGCAGACACAGTGGTGTTGCTGCTCTAAAGCCCTGGGAGTTTAAAGGGATCCGTCGGCAAAGCTCACCGTCACGCCTGTGGATCTGTCACTGGTTACTACTCATGGCCTGCGTCCCAAATGACACCCTATTCCCTATAGTGCACTAAAAGTAGTGCACTTCATATGGGAATAGGGTGCCATTTGGGATCTAGGCACGGAGCACAATGCCCTGTTACTCCTTAAGCCTGGTTCTAGTTGGCTGAACCATGTAGACCATAAGCCATAAGCTGTCTGTCACGGACTGAGAAACATTATAGACATACAGAACCAGTCAAACGTTTGGACACACTTACTCATTCCAGGGTTTTTCATAATTTTGTACTATTTTCATCACTGTAGAATAATAGTGAAGACATCAAAACTATGAAATAACATGGAGTAACAAAAAAAACAAAGATTCTTCAAAGTAGTCACCCTTTGCCTTGACGACAGCTTTGCACACTCTTGGCACTCAACCAGCTTCACCTGGAATGCTTTTCCAACAGTCTTGAAGGAGTTCCCACATTATCTTAGAACTTGTTGGCTGCTTTTCTTTCACTCTGCGGTCCAACTCATCCCAAACCATCTCAATTGGGTTGAGGTCAGGTGATTGTGAAGGCCAGGTCATCTGATGCAGCACTCCATCACTCTCCTTCTTGGTCAAATTGCCCTTACACAGCCTGGAGGTGTGTTGTGTCATTGTCCAGTTGAAAAACAAATGATATCGCTGCAGAATGCTGTGGTAGCCATCCTGGTTAAGTGTGCCTTGAATTCTAAATAAATCACTCACAGTGTCACCAGCAAACCACCCCCACACCATCACACCTCCTCCATGCTTTATGGTGGGAACCACACATGCGGAGATCATCTGTTCACCTACTCTGCGTCTCACAAAGACATGGCGGTTGGAATCAAAAATGAAAAATTTGGACTCATCAGACCAAAGGACAGATTTCCACCGGTCTAATGTCCATTGCTTGTGTTTCTTGGCCCAAGCAAGTCTCTTCTTCTTATTGGTGTCCTTTAGTTGTGGTTTCTTTGTAGCAATTTGACCATGAAGGCCTGATTCACGCAGTCTCCTCTGAACAGTTGATGTTGAGATGTGTCTGTTTGACTGACCTTCATGTCTTAAAGTAATTTCTTATTTGAGCTGTTCTTGCCATAATATGGACTTGGTCTTTTACCAAATAGGCTATCTTCTGTATACCACTGTGCCTTGTCACAACACACTTGATTGGCTCAAATGTGTTAAAAGGAAAGAAATTCAACAAATCTCTCTCAAAAAAAGAAAATAAATGTATATATATATATACTGTATATACTGCTGATTTTGTACGTTTGCCCACTGACAAAGAAATGATCAGTCTATAATTTTAATGGTAGGTTTATTTGAACAGTGAGAGACAGAATAACAACAAAAGAATCCAGAAAAATGAAGTTCAAAAATGTTATAACATTTATTTGCATTTTAATAAGGGAAAGTGTATAAAATCGAGCACACCGCCATGCAATCTCCATAGACAAACATTGACAGTAGAATGGCCTTACTGAAGAGCTCAGTGACTTTCATCATAGGATGCCACCTTTCCAACAAGTCAGTTCGTTAAATTTCTGCCCTGCTAGAGCTGCCCCTATCAACTGTAAGTGCTGTTATTATGAAGTGGAAACGTCTAGGAGCAACAACGACTCAGCCACGAAGTGGTAGGCCAAAAAAAGCTCACAGAACGGGACTGCCGAGTGCTGAAACACGTAGCCTGTAAAAATCGCCTTTCCTCAGTTGCAACACTCACTACTGAGTTCCAAACTGCCTCTGGAATCAATGTCAGCACAATAACTGTTGGTCAGGAGCTTCATGAAATGGATTTCCATGGCCAAGCAGCCGCACACAAGCCGCACACAAACCATTCGCAATGCCAAGTGTTGGCTGAAGTGGTGTAAAGCTCGCCGCCATTGGGCTCTGGAGCAGTGGAAACGTGTTCTCTGGAGTGATGAATCATGCTTCACAATCTGGCAGTCCGATGGAATAATCTGTGTTTGGCGGATGCCAGGAGAACGCTACGGGTCCCAATGCATAGTGACAACTGTAAATGAATAATGAATAATGATGAATAATGGTCTGGGGCTGTTTTTCATGGTTTGGGCTAGGACCCTCAGTTCCAGTGAAGTGAAACTGTGGCAACAGTTTGGGGAATGCCCTTCCCTGTTTCAGCATGAAAATGCCCCCATGCACAAAGGGAGGTCCATACTGAAATGGTTTGTCAAGATCTGTGGAAGAACTTGACTGGCCTGCACAGAGTCCTGACTTCAACCCCATCGAACAGCTTTGGGATGAACGCCGACTGCGAGCCAGGTCTAAACGCCCAACATCAGTGCCGAAACTCACTAACACTCTTGTGATTGAATGGAAGCAAGTCCCCGCAGCAATGTTCCAACACCTAGTAGAACGCCATCCCAGAAGATTGGAGGCTGTTATTGCAGCAAAGGGGGGCATACTCCATATTAATGCCCATGATTTTGGAATGAGATGTTCCACGAGCAAGTGTCCACATACTTTTGGTAATGTAGTGAATCTATCAAAAGAGAACCAAGTTTCTTTATGTAAAAAAATACACTTTTGGCAGTTTGCTCAGTCAGACTAGTAATAAGTACAAGAAAACTGAACCTCATTAGATGAATACTATAGTACCGCTTTAGACACACATACAACATAAACAGTTGGACAATTCCAGAAATGTTGCAACCCTACACATGTACTTACAGTAGTCCAAAACCTTAGAGTTAGACTTCATGGACATGCCTGCATAATGCTTTTAGACAAAATATGTTAGGCACAGTCAAGAATCACCTGAATCCAATAATGGAATCAATCACCTAGGATTATTTGCTTTCCTAACTAGACATATTTTTACTAAGCTGCCAAGTAGACATATGTTTGTTTGCAGTGGGCTCGGTAGATGTATCCCCTTTCATTGGCAATCACTGCTGTTCTGAAAATGTGTGTGTGTGTGTGTGTGTGTGTGTGTGTGTGTGTGTGTGTGTGTGTGTGTGTGTGTGTGTGTGTGTGTGTGTGTGTGTGTGTGTGTGTGTGTGTGTGTGTGTGTGTGTGTGTGTGTGTGTGTGTGTGTGTGTGTGTGTGTGTGTGTGTGTGTGTGTGTGCCCGCGGGCCAAACTGAAGTCAGGTGTGACAACCTGGTCATTAAACATTAGAATAATTACTGAAAGGGATGTAAAGAATCACACTCTTACTTCTATATATAGGCCACTTCAAATGACTTTTGACAAAATGGATGAAGACATAGATTAGTCTCTTGTGACAGACTGCACGCGAGAGTTCATCTGTGTCCAAAATGCCACCCTATTCCCTATGAGTCCTGGGCAAGTAGTGCACAGAAAATAGGTTGCCATTTGGGATGCAGACCTGGTTCTGGGTTATGAGATAACCCATAAATAAAAGCCAATGTGACATGTAGGGCAATAAGCCTCACTTAGCCTGTGATTTAAACCTGCCGTTCAGCCTTAAGGAAAGCACAGGTAATAGCTTCCTCTGCACTAAGGCAGATCTTGATGTGTAACTTGAATATGTCAGCTGTTTTTAGTGCTGACCATCTGGGGTAGTGCCTGCCGTTTGTGTTATGTCTGGGCTCACAGACGTCTGTTTAAGGGTGCTTCCTACTTGAAGGAGACTTCAGCAAGTAACTCCCGAAGTGTATGAACTGGCTCAGCTTTTCTGAGGTCCACTCAATACAATATGGTCCAGTATACTTCATCAGAGTAGAACAGATTAAGCCCTTACTTAATCATTTTTGTATTTCATTCTTTGATTGCTAACACACAGATTATAATCCCATGTTTAAGAAATGAAATGATCAAACCTCTCCCTAACACTTCAATCTGAAATAAATCTTTGAATATTGGAACCAGGAAATTATTATGATAGATTTTGTCTGTGGGTCCTGCATACGAAAAAGGTAATAAATGATGATATTTATTTTAATTTATTCCTATGAAATTTGAATGCCTCCTGACCAACCCCATGATCCTTGAAATAGAGGTTAGAGGTCAATACTATTAGCACCCTGTAACGACTGTTTTCGGGTGAAAGAGAGGAGGACCAAAATGCAGCGTGATGATAATCCATTATTTAATGGGATACTTAAACAACGAACAAAACAATAAACCAACAAAAATCAACAAAGACGAAACAGTCCGGTAACGTGATCACTAACACATAGGAACACTGGTAACAGGAACAATCACCCACAAAATACCCAAAGAATATGGCTACCTAAATATGGTTCCCAATCAGAGTCAACGATAGACAGCTGCCTCTAATTGAGAAACAATCTAGGCAACCATAGACTTACAAAAACACCTAGATAGGAAACACCCTCATAAACATACAAAACCCATAGACAAGAAAACAGCAACATCACCCATGTCATACCCTGACCTAACCAAAATAACAAAGAAAACAAAGAATACTAAGGTCAGGGTGTGACATACCCCACTGCTACAGTGCTTATATGAATCAGTGGGAAAGGAAGTGCTCGCCACATTGTACATACATTCACAGCAGAGTCACCAGTCCTGGTCAAAAGTATTGCACTAAATTGGGAATAGGGGGCCATTTGGGATGAGTCCACTAAGAAACCTTCCTCATGCTTTCACAGAGTTGGAGCTGGAGGTGCACATGCGAAGTGTGTGTGTGTGTGTGTGTGTGTGTGTGTGTGTGTGTGTGTGTGTGTGTGTGTGTGTGTGTGTGTGTGTGTGTGTGTGTGTGTGTGTGTGTGTGTGTGTGTGTGTGTGTGTGTGTGTGTGTGTGTGTGTGTGTGTGTGTGTGTGTGTGTGTGTGTTGTTTTACAGTGTGGATTATTAACCCTACTTGGGTTAATAATCATCCACACGCTGACTGGACCCTAATCAGAGCTATAGGGGGCCTATGTTCTCTGACACTGGTCCTTGGGAAAGTGGTGACTCTGAGTGCGTCCCAAGTGGCATCCGTTTCGCTATATAGTGCACTACTTTCGATCAGAAGCAAATGGGGAACCCTATGGGCCCTGGTCGAAAGTAGTGCACTGTATAGGGAATGGGGTGCCATTTGGGATGAAGTCCTGTGCTGAGGCTGTCCAGCTGCTAATCCAATCAGCAGTCCTGTGGTTACAATAATAATAACCCTCTCCTCTCTCTGTGTCTTTCCAGGGGGCTGAAGGCAGGCTGCAGCTGGACTGTGGAGAGGAGAAGAGGACGAGAGGGGGATTGTTACAGAGGAATAACAAATCCTCACACAAGCCTTTTAATTCATCCTGCTCTTGGAGTCTGTCAACGCTCCAGACCTCTACTGTTCATCACCCAACATAACGAGGACTGAGAAAGAACACTCTGGCTGGGCCAGACACACACAAACACTGCCTGTGGCTGTTAAAGCCATTAATTACAGTATAGAACAGTAAGACCTCAGGGTCCTGGGTATTGCCTACCCCATAGAGACTCTGGCCTGGATGAAGTCATGGGGAGAGAGTGTGTTTAAACCCTAGGAGACTGGAGGAGGTAGGGCTGCAGTTTGTAATCAGTGTGTGTGTGCGTGTGTGCGTGTGTGCGTGTGTGCACGCACACACACACAAATTACTTATTTGGGTGGGAGGATGGTAGAAGGCCTGGAACATAATCCCACACAGGGCCGGATGGCCTGGCAGAACAGCTCGAGGTGATGGGAGTGGCTGATTGAGGGGGTGAGAAGGTCATCTGGACACTGTCCCACAGACAGACAGTCATGACCCCATCAGCCACAGCCCCGGCTCTAACCCTAACCCATACCTCACCCACCCATGACCTCTACAACCCATTCATCCTGGCCTGGCGGAAGGGAGGGGATGGGGTAAGGGGAGCTACTAGTGACATCATGCAGGATGGAGGAGGCGCTTTGGGCCAGAGCAGATGAAGCTGGGGATGACAGATCACTCTTTGTGCGGCCCTCAGCCCAACAGGGAGCAAATACAGAGCATCAGTTTTTGGGTTCTGTTCATCCCACATTCTGGTGCAGTCAGAGTTCTAAGTTAAAGCAAGCAATAAGACCCCTGTCTCTATCTCTCTTGCTCTCTTGCTCTCTTGCTCTCTCTCTCTCTCTCTCTCTCTCTCTCTCTCTCTCTCTCTCTCTCTCTCTCTCTCTCTCTGTCTCTCTCTCTCTCTCTCTCTCTCTCTTCTCTCTCTCTCTCTCTCTTGCTCTCTCTTGCTCTCTCTCTCTCTTGCTCTCTCTTGCTCTCTCTCTCTCTCTCTCTCTCTTCCTCTGTCTCTTTCTCTCTCTCTCTCTCTCTCTCTCTCTCTCTCTCTCTCTCTCTCTCTCTCTCTCTCTCTCTCTCTCTCTCTCTCTCTCTCTCTCTCTCTCTCTCTTTCCTTTTGTAATGGGGAAGTTGCAAAATGTGGGCCATGACAGCAATATACCATTAGAGAGTTTGTGGTAACTGCTATTGCTACTGTTTGGCCTATTTATTTCCCTGTAGATATGACAGAGGAACTTGATTGAGACAAAGTCGGAGGATGTAGTCAAAACAATTCATTTCAGAGACAGCCCTGACTGTTCTTATATTAGACATCACTAAGTCACCTTATATTGAATTAAGCAATAAGGACTGAGGGGGTGTGGTATATGGCCAATATACCATGGCTAAGGGGTGTTCTTAGGCATGACGCTACGCCTGGACACAGCCCTGGGCCGTGGTATACTGACAGTCTTATTATCCACGGCTGTCAGTCGATCAGCATTCAGGGCTCGAAACACCCAGTTTACAATTACTCTAAGCACATGTAGATAATTTGACCATTGATCATTCCATTAAGTAGATAGGGTAGAAACGCTTGAGGCCAGACAATACAACTGAAAATTATAAATTGGTGAAAAATGTAGACATCTTATTTACTCTAAGAGCATACCATGTAGAAGGTAATAGTCTGACCACACACGTCTCTCTGAGTACATATTCTGGGGAGTCCTTTCTGTTTTTATCTCTGGATATTCTCTCTCTCTCTGAGATGTGTTTAGAAATATCACAGCTAAAAAAATAAAAACATGTCTGCACTTCACTGTACGAGAAGAAGCTTTTTGTTTTGAAAGTTATGAAATGATACACTGTACTATATACAGTAATTTTTCACATTCACTCATGGCAATAAAGTATTTTTTCCCTCTGCTTTCCTGATTCAATTTTAAGTCAATGCACTTTATTGGCAGAGCAAATATACTCTTGTGTTGCCAAAGAATGTACAGAACACAGAAATAAAGCAATAGACAAAAGAAAGCAATATTCCTTGAGTTCCACCATCCATGTTATTGAACTATCCAATAAGAAGTTACAGAACCTCTCTCTCTCATTCCTCTCAGCAAGTAGTAGTCTGCTTTTCATCTCAAAGTTAACCCTCTCTCCCTCAAAGTCTCTTTCTCTCTCTCGCTTTTTCTCTGAAGAGGCTTAGATGCTCTATCAGTTGGGGAATTCTAAGAATGAATGGACTAGCATATTATTCTTGGAGTTTGTGTTTGCATGTGTTTATCCATTTTTCCGTACATAGTTTTCACGATCAGTGGGATATTGTTGTGCTTCTTTCTCTCTAGTGCTTTGAGACAGAGTTATATTCATTTGAAAATTAAATTGAGCGTTTCTTATTGGTCAACTCTAGGTAGTATATCCTTGTTTCAGTACCCTTTCTTCCATTTTCTGCCTAATGAATACGACCCTGGTTCTTGGTGAGTTAAACCAGGAAACTGTTATAGCCTCCACTGAGCATGATATAGACTCTGTATTATAGGGCATGATACAAACACGTATTGAAGTCTCATGTGGATGGGGTTCACGATAGGTTCACAATTCACCACATCAAGTTATGACCCTTTTTTATGCTACAAATTAAGAAAGGAAAATCTTCACACATTACTATTCTGTTATGTCATAAAATATGGTTAGTCTCAAGAGTCAACACTAACAGTTTGAGTCCAAAATGGCACCCTATTCCCGACATAGTGCAATACTTTTGACCAGGGCCGTATGTGCCCTATAGGGCTTTGGTCAAAACTAGGGCACTAAACAAGCTTTCTCTACCCTTAACCTTGTTCTGAGCACCTACAAAACAAAGGGCATGTGTTTTGGTAAGAAGAATGGGGTAGAACGACTAATTGTTACCTTGTCAGCTCAGTTCAACACACTAACCACTAGGTTACCTGCCACCCCATACTTGGGAGTATGGCTAGATGGTGCACTGTCCTTCTCTCAGCACATATCTAAGCTGCAGGCTAAAGTTAAATCTAGACTTGGTTTCCTCTATCGTAATCGCTCCCCTTTCACCCCAGCTGCCAAACTAACTGTGATTTATAGATTGAAGGTAAGGGTGCTCTCGAGTGGCTAGAAGTTCTTTACCATTCAGCCATCAGATTTGACCCCAATGCTTCGTATAGGACACATTACTGCACGCTATACTCTTCTGTAAACTGGTCATCTCTGTATACCCGTCACAAGACCCACTGGTTAATGCTTATTTATAAAATCCTTTGCCTCACTCCCCCCTATCGGAGATGTCTACTGCCGCCCTCATCCTCTACATACAACACCCATTCTGCCAGTCACATTCTGTTAAAGGTCCCCAAAGCACACACATCCCCGGGTCGCTCCTCTTTTCAGTTCACTGCAGCTAGCGACTGGAATGAGCTGCAACAAACACTAAAACTGAACGGTTTTATCTCCATCTCTTCATTCAAAGACTCAAGCATGGACACTCAGTTGTGGCTGCTTTATGTGATGTATTGTTGTCTCTAACTTCTTGCCCTTTTTGCTGTTGTCTGCACCCAATAATGTTTGTACCATGTTTTGTGCTGCTACCATGCTGTGTTGCTACTGTGCCATGTTGTTGTTATGTTGTGTTGCTAGCATCCTGTGTTGTCATGTGTTGCTGCCTTGCTATGTTGTTGTCTTAGGTCTCTATTTATGTAGTGTTGTGTTGTCTCTCTAGTTGTGATGTGTGTTTTGTCATATGTTTATAGTGTATTTATTTTTCATTTTTAATCCCAGGCCCCTGTCCACATAGGAGGCCTTTTGCCTTTTGGTAGGCCGTAATTGTAAACAAAAAATTGTTCTTAACTGACTTGCCTAGTTAAATAAATTCCTTCTCGGGAGGTGTTGCTATTGTAAATTGGCCTAAAGGCTCAGACACAGTGGTAGGATTGTCAAACATTTGCCGACAATACTTAGCACCTCTGTGTCGGCAGTCAATCTCTTCTGTGTTCTCACAGCAAAGACCTTTAACTCGTCAGCCACTCAGCCTTGTTAAAATACTCCAAACCAGAAGGTGGCAGTAGCATTGTTTGGCATTGCATGTCTGTGTGGGTTGTTTTTCTGGTCTAGATAGCCAATGTTAGCTAGCAAGCCAGCTATCTATCAGCGCTAAGGGAGCGGTCGAAATTTACACAATTGTTGCTGTTACCTTGTGGGAAAATCACCCCTGATTCTCTGCTGGGCGTGCAATATAAAGTGTGCCTAGCGTGGTCTCAATCAAATGATCCATAACCTACAGGCTATAGGCCTTGGCTATATGAAGAGCATGCTCGGAGAAGCACAGGGAAAAGTTATGTTTCTAAGAAAATGTATTTCCTTCCCAAGTTTTTGCACTGTTGGGATGGTGTACATAAAACTAGGCTGCACTGCATTACACAATGCAATGGATAGGCGTTCCCAATCATGAGCCACGGCCTGCCCTGCTCTTGCGATTGTAAACCTTTTTGTGCTGCCTAACCAATGATTGTGCTGTGTACTTCAGGAGGTGAGTCAAAGGATTCTTCCAGAAAGATTTTTTGGGGGCCCAAAAACGATTCAATAACTGTGTGTGCGGACTAGACCTACAGATATCCTGTTCAGTTTGAGAGGGAGAGAGCGAAGATGAGGACTGGAGGTAAAGCTTGCTACTGCTATAATAGATTTGAATGAAAACGATATGTTTCATTGCTCATAATGAAGCTATTTATCAGAGTTATTGACCTCCTTACAAGTCATATTCAAGTAATTTACATAACTTACATGAATATGAAGCGACAGCCACGGAGATGGACAGCGCATGGGTGCTGAAAGTATGCTAATTCCAGAAGGCCTAATTAATTTAAACAGTCTTCATTTTAAATTGACTTTTGGCTGCTAACAACAAGAGAGCTCTGTGTCGGATCCTATTTCTTCCTATTCCAGAAATAAGAGGTAGACCTACCAGTTTGACAGACTAAATTATAGTCTACCATCCATGGACTTTGTCAGCCAATCACTTCAGTGACCATGCACTCCTTAAATATCTGTGTCAGTGAAGAGCTTGCTGTGGTAAGTTAAAACCAGCTCGAATTGAGAAGTTATGTGAGGGTGTTGTGGCTTTTGTTAAAGAAAATGGCATAGGCCTACCCCTTGTTGAATTTGAAAAAAATGTAATGGACCTGATTATATAGCGCAATCTATAACGCCGCTTTAATCCGCAGTTCTTTATGCTAGAAACAAGTTGTAAAATGACGGAGAACAACTCAGATGCATGTGTGATATTTTTTATTTGTCTCTATGACATTCAGAGGCTGCGCTACAACATTCTATAGCCGAGGAGACACAAACTGTACTTTGCTTGGGATGTAATGTGCTTTTCTGTCACTAATTGACGTTCGACATTTCAAAAGGCTATTAAGCAAAACACTAACTCTAAATCAGTCATGAGCAAGCCAGGTAGCCTAAGAATGAATGAAAATGAATCATTTAGGCTATATCATTATTATTTTAAGGCTATAGTCTGCCATTTAAGAAATCAATTGTGAAGCATTTGTGACACGCTTCAGGCTGGCAGGAGCACTCAGCATTTCAACAACACATCAACAACAGTACTTCAACAACATGCCTATACATTTCTCATTTAGGCGGTATAAAATGATGTCAAAAATAATAATTACTCAGAATTAAATAATAATGAAATGGAATTAGGCTATACAGTGCCTTTGAATTCAAATCAAATTAAATGTATTTATATAGCCCTTCGTACATCAGCTGATATCTCAAAGTGCTGTACAGAAACCCAGCCTAAAACCCCAAACAGCAAGCAATGCAGGTGTAGAAGCACGGTGGCTAGGAAAAACTCCCTAGAAAGGCCAAAACCTAGGAAGAAACCTAGAGAGGAACCAGGCTATGTGGGGTGGACAGTCCTCCTCTGGCTGTGCCGGGTGGAGATTATAACAGAACATGGCCAAGATGTTCAAATGTTCATAAATGACCAGCATGGTCAAAATAATAATAAGGCAGAACAGTTGAAACTGGAGCAGCAGCACAGGCAGGTGGACTGGGGACAGCAAGGAGTCATCATGTCAGGTAGTCCTGGGGCATGGTCCTAGGGCTCAGGTCCTCCGAGAGAGAGAAAGAAAGAAAGAATTAGAGAGAGCATATGTGGGGTGGCCAGCCCTCTTCTGGCTGTGCTGGGTGGAGATTATAACAGAACATGGCCAAGATGTTCAAACGTTCATAAATGACCAGCATGGTCGAATAATAATAAGGCAGAACAGTTGAAACTGGAGCAGCAGCACGGCCAGGTGGACTGGGGACAGCAAGGAGTCATCATGTCAGGTAGTCCTGGGGCATGGTCCTAGGGCTCAGGTCCTCCGAGAGAGAGAAAGAAAGAGAGAAGGAGAGAATTAGAGAACGCACACTTCGATTCACACAGGACACCGATTCATTTCTGCCCCTCTCACAGTTGTGGAGGGATCTTCTTCTAAAAGGCGTTTATAGGACAGGAGAAGTACTCCAGATATAACAAACTGACCCTAGCCCCCCGACACATAAACTACTACAGCATAAATACTGGAGGCTGAGACAGGAGGGGTCAGGAGACACTGAATTCCCTTTTCTTCTTTGGTTTGAGGATCATGCGGAGAGGTACAGTATTAATGCCTAGTTTGTTAATTTAGCCTACCAGATGCTTTTATATCCCCATACCTAAATTACTGTCAACACAAATCTATTTTGTAACAACAATGTCATGAAAAAAGTTGAAAAAATACGTGAACGCTACACGTGCCTATAGGCCTACCTGATCATATGTGGCTGCTGTGTTAAACAACGAATGGCTTGTCTCAACTTCATTGATGATCAGATACTTCAGTTGTAATTGGTTCTGTTGAGCTCAACTTTTACTGTTGATAGACAACTTTATCGCTATTCCAAAATATGACTATCCTCCTAATAGCTTGTATAGAAATCACAATATCTCTGGTGCTGCAACATGCGCTCATTTGTTGTAATGCTCTGTTGTGGTATTAAAAACGATTCTACTTGTCTTCAGTCACGTAAAATGATGTAGAATTGAATGAAATGCATAAATTTTTCTCGGACTGCAAAGATGATATATTCATGCAGTGCTTGTCCACAGTGGTCTGCGAATCCACAGCCTGCTGGCTACTTTGCCATGTAATGCTTACAAAACGAAGAACAATTTCTAAAACTGCATATCTAAGCTTCTGGTCTCCTACGAGTGAGGGTAAATGGTAGGCATGTTCTCTGCTATCCACTATGTTTTAATGATCATTTTAGGTATAGGGGAGGGTCACTTGTTTTTTTTTCAAGCATTCAGGGAGGGTCGGTAAAATATATTTTACTGAAGAGCTGGCCATCCATTTTAATTTCAGATAGGTCCGATTTTCTCCAGGTATCTCTCATTATAAATGACGTACAGTCCATAATATTGCATTTGTGGTAAAAGGCCCCTGTTGATATTAACCAGATGGACACACCTAGATAACTAGCTAGAAAGATGACAGGGAAACCATTAATTCACTCTCCATAATCGCATACAGCCCATAGATACATTGTTTTGCTAGCTGGCTAACGTTAGTTAAATGGTTAGCATGATTCGCTAGTTAGTATCAAATCAAGCTTTATTTAAACAGCACATTTCAGGCATTGAATGCAACGCAATGTGCTTCACTGGAAAAAAATGAATAAAAACAATTATAATTCAAATGGAAATATTTACTATACAACATTGTAATGAATAGTCAGGGAGAAAACGGTGTAGATTCACGCCCAGAGTGCGGCAGGTGTTTATTTCGCAGAAGGCAGGAATCGTGGTCACAGGCAGGCAATGGTCATACACAGGTAGGCAAACAGGCAGGTGAATCAAAACTAGGATTGAAGGCTCGTTCTCACAAACAAGCTATTAAAACGATTAGTAGAGTCAAAACAAACAATACCTCACAAAGGTACAAATAGAATGAACTGAACTAAATAAGGAGATGATGAGACCAGTTGAGTAACTAACACAGGTGAAATCAATGAACAAAAATGAAAGACAGGGCTACGTTCAAGAACACAAAGAAACACGGCTACGTTCAAGAACACAACGAAACAGAACACAGGGTTAACTAATAAAATAAATACAGAACCTTACAAACATAAGAAGATAAAAAACTAAAGAATTCAAATAAAAACTGAATGACTAAAAAGCAAAGCTAAAAGGTGTGTTTTAAGATCCAGTGTTGCCCCCTCAGGTTCTCTGGCAGGGTATTCCAGAGGCTGCCTCTCCAAGCCTCTAGTAACAGTAAGCTTTTGTGCTACCTAGGTAAAGACACTGTATTGACTCTCAGCAGCCAGCTCAGGCAGCTGCTTCGTGGAAATAAATCCATTGTGATTTAATTATAATGTTACTAGCTACAGTGGAGGAAGTATTTTTGTGTTTTGTGCATTGTGTCTGTGCACTTAGCTAGCTACCATTATTGTTGGGGCTTATTAAGATTTTTGCCATACCCTGTAATTACACCTGCAACCCTGTACATGTGACTATTAAACTTCTAATCTAATCATGATCCTATATATTGCATATGAAGTGTGACTGGCTCATTTAGCAAGCTGTAAAGGGGTGAATGATGTCACCGGGGGGGGAAAAATAATAATTCTACTTTCGGCTACACTTGTGCTTTCTGATTGTCTCAGGGAGGAAATGGCTCTCTACCGATGACATACTGTTTGACCATGAAGAAACGGAAGAGAATGTCGTCAGTCAAACGCCACCGGCGAGTGGTCCATATAGCACACCAGAACAAACGAAGAACGGTGCAGTGTTCCTGGCAACTTCAGCTTGCGTTAGTTAATGAAAGCACTGGCCAAACCACAGAACATGACCAGGACTACCTGAGCCACAGAGCTCTCCTCCTCCATTTTTAACAATTGAGGTTTTGCAGGGTGGAGTGATTTCTCCTACACAGAACACACATTTATTGAATGATTATTGTAAAGTACACTGGAGTTGAGTGTGATATCTGCAAGAAGGGAAGGCTATGTGATGTGAATGGGTTTTGAAAAATTCAAGAGCGTTGGGCCAGTAACTGAAAAGTCACTGGTTTGAATCCCTGAGCTGACTATGTGAAACATCTGCCAATATGCCCTTGAGCAAGGCACTTAACCTTAATTGCTCCTTAAATAAGAACATCTGAATAAGAACATCTGTTAAATGACTAAAATGTAAATATAAAAATCAAGTGAACGCAAATGTTATCCTTTGCTAGTCTTTTTTCTTGATCTTTATATTCAATACTGGGATACTCCCTGTCACGTTCTGACCTTTATTTCCTGTGTTTGGTCTTTATTTAGTATGGTCAGGGCGTGAGTTGGGGTGGGCAGTCTATGTTTGGTTTTCTATGTTGGTTTTTGTGTTCAGCCTAGTATGGTTCTCAATCAGAGGCAGGTGTCGTTAGTTGTCTCTGATTGAGAATCATACTTATGTAGCCTGTGTTTCACTGTTGGTTTGTGGGTGTTTGTTTCCGTGTGAGTGTTTGTCTCCACACGGTACTGTTTCGGTTTTCGTTTTCATCATATCGTTTATTGTTTTGTATTTCAGTGTTCAGTTCGTTTTTATTAAATCGTCATGAACACTTACCACGCTGCATCTTGGTCCGATCCTTTACAGAAACACCCACCACAAAAGGACCAAGTGGCGTGGTAACGGCCAGCAGTAGCAGCAGCAGCGAACACAAGACTCGTGGACTTGGGAGGAGATTATGGACGGTAAACGACCCTGGGCACAGCTAAGGGAATATCGCCGTCCCAAGGCAGAGCTGGAGGCAATGAAGGCAGAGAGGCGCTGGTATGAGGGGGCAGCACGGCAGCGCGGCTGGATGCCCGAGAGGCAGCCCCAAAAATGTCTTGGGGGGGCACACTGGGAGTGTGATGAAGCCAGGTAGGAGACCTGAGCCAACTTCCCGTGCTTACCGTGGAGAGAGGGGGACCGGGCAGGCACCGTGTTATGCGGTGGAGCGCACAGTCTCCCCAGTGCATGTGCATAGCCCGGTGCGGTACATTCCAGCTCCTCGTATTGGCCGGGCTAGAGTGGGCATCGAGCCAGGTGCCATCAAGACGGCTTTATGTCGTCTCCTCGGGCCGGCGTACATGGCACCAGCCTTAAGCATGGTGTCCCCGGTTTTCCAGCACAGCCTAGTGCGGGCTATTCCATCTCGCCGCACTGGCCTGGCTACCGGGAGCAGTCAACCAGGTAAGGTTGGGCAGGCTCGGTGCTCAAGAGCGCCTGCATGGTCCGGTCTATCCAGTGCCACCTCCAAGCACCAGCCCTTCGGTGGCAGCCCCCCGCACCAGGCTGTCTCTCGGTCTTCTGCCTACAGGTGCTCCCGTCTGTCCTGAGCTGCTAGTCCCCCGTCTGTCCTGAGCTGCTAGAGTCTCCCGTCTGTCCTGAGCTGCTAGAGTCTCCCGTCTGTCCTGAGCTGCCAGAGTCTCTCGTCTGTCCTGAGCTGCCAGAGTCTCCCGTCTGTCCTGAGCTGCCAGAGTCTCCCGTCTGTCCTGAGCTGCTAGAGTCTCCCATCTGTCCTGAGCTGCTAGAGTCTCCCATCTTTCCTGAGCTGCTAGAGTCTCCCGTCTTTCCTGAGCTGCTAGAGTCTCCCGTCTGTCCTGAGCTGCTAGAGTCTCCCATCTTTCCTGAGCTGCTAGAGTCTCCCGTCTGTCCTGAGCTGCTAGAGCTGCCAGTCTGTCCTGAGCCGTCAGTCAGCCAGGACCTGCCAGAGCCGTCAGTCAGCTAGGACCTGCCAGAGCCGTCAGTCAGCCAGGACCTGCCAGAGCCGTCAGTCAGCCAGGACCTGCCAGAGCCGTCAGCCAGCCAGGACCTGCCAGAGCCGTCAGCCAGCCAGGAGCTGCCAGAGCCGTCAGCCAGCCAGGAGCTGCCAGAGCCGTCAGCCAGCCAGGAGCTGACAGGGCCATCAGCCAGCCAGGACCTGCCAGAGCCATCAGCCAGCCAGGAGCTGCCAGAGCCATCAGCCAGCCAGGAGCTGACAGAGCCGCCTGTCACATCGGCGATGAAGAATCGCCCTTCACTCCGGAGCTGCCGGAGTCTCCCGCCTGTCTGGCACTGCCGGAGTCTCCCGCCTGTCCGGTGCTGCCGGAGTCTCCCGTCCATTCGGGACCCGTGGCGTGGGTCCCCAGTCCAAGGTCGGCGGCGAGGGTCGCCACTCTAAAGAGGCCACGGAGGCGGGCTAAGAGGCGCACTAAAACTATGGTGAAGTGGAGTCCACGTTCCGTGCCAGAGCCGCCACCACGGACAGACGCCCACCCAGGCCCTCCCCTATAGGTTCAGGTTTTGCGGCCGGAGTCCGCACCTTTGGGGAGGGGGGGGGGGGGTACTGTCACGTTCTGACCTTTATTTCCTTTGTTTTGTCTTTATTTAGTATGGTCAGGGCGTGAGTTGGGGTGGGCAATCTATGTTTGGTTTTCTATGTTGGTTTTTGTGTTCAGCCTAGTATGGTTCTCAATCAGAGGCAGGTGTCGTTAGTTGTCTCTGATTGAGAATCATACTTAGTTAACCTAGGTTTCACTGTTGGTTTGTGGGTGTTTGTTTCCGTGTGAGTGTTTGTCGCCACACGGTACTGTTTCGGTTTTCGTTTTCATCACATCGTTTATTGATTTGTATTTCAGTGTTTAGTTCATTTTTATTAAAATCGTCATGAACACTTACCACGCTGCATCTTGGTCCGATCCTTACTCCTCTTCAGACGAAGAGGAAATCTGCCGTTACACTCCCAGATATGTCTTGATCCCCGACAACACAGGAAACGTTTTAAAATGTTAAAGGGGTAATTTGGTATTCAAACAACAACAAAATGGTCACACCACCATTCCACTGAGGGATGGAAATGGATGTACCAATCCCAGATTGCCCTTTAAACTACAAAAGTGTAGTAAAAATGCAGCAGAAAATCAGCTGAAACATAACATTATGGTGATGTCAATGACATGCTGTGGTGGGAGAAGCAGGTCAATCCCACCTCATAATACTTGCATCAACAACTTGGGAGGCTCTCTTTTGTCGTCGTGGTCTGTCTTCTTAAAAATTCTGCTGAGTTGTTTCACAGAAAGACCAGTGCATCCCAAATGGCACCCTAATTATGATATAGTGTACTACTTTTTACTTGGGCCCATAAAGCTCTGGTCAAAAGTAGTGTACTATATAGGTAATAGGGTGCCATTTAGGGTGCCATTTGGGATGCAGACACCACCAGCTACTGTACTATTCAGCTAGGTGCCGACTGGCCACCTGGGTATGATTTGGTATGCAGTGTTTTCTCCTGCTCCTGTCTGGCTGTTGTTGGTTAAATTAAATATTGAAATGGTTGTTGTATAATTCTGCCTAGGGTCACTGATTCTCCCTTGTCCTGAGTGAGACATCAGCTCTCCAACAACTGGTCCTAGGTTGCATCCAATGGTACCCTATTCCCTATGTAGTGCATTACTTTTGACCAGAGCCCTATGTGTCCTGGTAAAAAGCAGTGCACTACATAGGGAATACGGTGCTTGGGACCGAGATTTGCTCTCCAATCTTGGCAAGAAGGTTGCCCATAATTAATACACACGAGCAGTTTTGTCTGAAAATGGACCAAGTTATGTTACACTAACTGGAGTGTTTTTTTGTAATCATTAATATTTCATTTTCCAGTCCGTTTTTTGGGGGGTAGTACAGTAGACAAGTACCCTGGTCCCAGGTCTTTTTGTGCTGTGTAGACAACTCTTTCCATTGGCTGTACAGCACACAGCACAAACAGATCTGGGACCAGGCTAGAGTTGGCTACAGAGCACAGATGGATCTGTACCGAGTTTGATAAATGCTGCTCTGTTGGTAGAGCATGGTGCTTGTAACGCCAGGGTAGTGGGTTCGATTCCCGGGACCACCCATACGTAGAATGTATGCACACATGACTGTAAGTCGCTTTGGATAAAAGCGTCTGCTAAATGGCATATATTATTATATTATTATTATTACTCTAGGGCTGTGAGTGAATCCATGTCCTCATAATAAGCTATTTGGCACCATCTAGTGGATTAAAGCCTTCATGTCTTCAGTACAGAAATGCATCCAACTCTGGCAGCAGTGGAGGCTGTGGGAGGAGCTATAGGAGGACAGCCTCATTGTAATGGCTGGAATGGAATCGCTGGAACGGAGTCAAATACGTGGTTTCCATATTTTTTATGTGTTTGATACAGTTAAATTATTCCATTCCAGCCATTACAATGAGCCCATCCTCCTACAGCTCCTCCCATCAGCCTCCACTACCCTGCAGTACTTCCGTACTATAAAATAGTGACTCACAAATAGTGACTCACATGTACATGACATCCATATGGTGACAGTAACTTAACAAACATAATGTACACTCAATAAAGCTGTCATCAGCCCTTCAATTAATAGGGTATCAGGTGACAGAAAAACATTGTATAGGTGTCTTTCAAAAAGAATGAAGCCTTTCCTCTATATCAGGTGTAATATTTCAGAGACTGCCGTTGATGTTGCTTTAGGTTTCAGTTTCTGATGTGTCTCTGACACTCATGCCCTAGGGACTGTTCTCTGGGAAATTCACCCAGCATCAAATGACACCATATTCCCTGTATTGTGCAGTACTTTTGACCAGAGCATAGGGACTAGGGAGCCATTTGGAACGCATCCAGGTAGAGTGAATCCAAAGACAACGCCAACCACCAGTCATTATCTGCCTGGCAGCATTATAAGACACACACACACACAACACACACACACACACACACACACACACACACACACACACACACACACACACACACACACACACACACACACACACACACACACACACACACACACACACACACACACACACACACACACACACACACACTGAACAGGACTCTCTAGCTTTGGTGTGATTTATTTGATGCTCCTCATGGATCTTTTAGCCTCTGGTGATGGGAGTGCAGGGGAATCAATGCAATGTTCTTTAGGAAGACAGGAAAGGGAAGGATATTAGTCCAACACAGGATTGAAAACACTGCCATGTCTGTGAACATTGTGACCTCTATGTGGACAGATATTTACCAAAGGTGAGCTCCTGTAAAAAATACAAAATGACGTATTAAAGACATTGGAGAAAGTATGTGAGCTGCTGCTGGTACCACTATTTGCCAAAAAGTAATGGTACAATTTAGCTGAAGAAAGACAAAGTAGCTAGTTTGATGTCATTTGCACTTTGACAGAGGTACTAGGGCTATGAAAACATGTATCAGGAAAAAAGGTTGCAAGGTTTTTTGTTTTTGAGATTAATGTTTTTATTTTCTTGTTCATATCTGCTAGATCTCAACTAGCACTTCTTTCAATGACAAAAGTAGAAACAGAGTGTTTGCCGTAGCCTACATCTTCACTTCAGTTGTTGTGAAGAGGAAATTCAGCAGGTCTTGGAGGGAAGTCAGAAGTTGAAAAGAATGCTTCTTTATTGTTATTTGATTAAATTAATTTCATTCAAGACGGAATTATGCAGAATGCAGTTACATTTAAACAATACTTTAAAACTAAATTGTTTTAAGTAAAAACAATGAATTTCGCAGCTTTGCAGGTTTAACAGTTAGAGATGGAGGCTTTTATATTACAGCGACCTTAACCCAGCACCTAGCGACCTCATCAAGGGGTTCAGACCTCTTGGCGTAATGGTTAAGGTATTGACAAACGCTGGAACTGGTTTTGAGTCCTGGTCAGAGCTACCCCTGGAATTTACTACATTGATGTGGGATGGGCTAGGGAGGTGTGTACATGCAAGGGATTTGGTGTAGAGAACCGTGGGGACATGCTCTCCTAAAGGAAGGAGGCAATGTAATGACTTTAACACAACACCTTGCAACCTCATCAAGAGGTTTGGACCTCTTGGTGTAACGGTTCAGGTGTTGGCTTGACAGTTGCTGGTCCCAGGTTCAAATCCTGAGCCAGTTGCTGGTCCCAGGTTAAAATCCTGGTTTGGGGCAACTACCCACCCAAATTCACTAATATATTTCCTCATGTTCAGGGACCAATCACAATGGGAATACAAAACAACATGTGATGTTAATGAAGTTCAAACATCTCATAAATTGTTTTTAGAGGTAAACTGATCAGTAGATTGTGGGTACATCGTGTTGTACTTTTCAATGGAAGGAGGTCATTTAGAAAACATATATATAACATCCTCCTTCATTTCTCTATCTGTAAAACCCAACCCTGGCGAAGGCTAAGGGCCAAAACACGTTTACTCTTAACAATTAAGAAGCAGTTTAATCAATGATTGCTAATATTCAGTGAGTCTTGTATTGTCTATCCTACTGGTAAAAAAAAATGTTTTACAGATTATAGGCCGATTTCTTCTATAAATAAACATTATTCCATAATACGACCCAATCCAAACAGCAGGTGGCAGTACTGGTACATTAATTGTTTTAGGCTTGTGTTTTTCCTTCCCAAACACTGAAAGGGATTACCTCATAATCAGGGAAAACCCTGTTCATGACGCCTTGTGCTCGACAGAGGGCTCTTCGCGATGCCACATATCTCAGAATACAGCAATTCCCCCTCCTGAGCTTTTACGGCTCTATAACGCATACAAATGACATTTTTCCACCGAACAGTTGATTTTGATAAGCGCACCAACTACTAGAGCTGTCTATTATACTTTTTAAGAAGAGAGAGAGACATAAAGGTTGATGTCCACTGACAGCAAGGCTGTTGTCGATAATACTTGAGCCAAACTGCAACGACTAGAAAAGGTCGTTTGAAAGGATAGTCTGGATGGAAAACAAGGCTCCTGTCCTTCCTCAAGAAAACTGACAAGCAATAGTCTGAATTCAAGGTAACCTGGATACATAACATCATGTTGTTACAATGTAAATGTTACAGATTAGCTGTGCATGTTGTTTGGACGCAGCTGTTACGTGTTGTTACAATGTAACAACACATATCGAGGCAGTCTGTGCTCTGCTTGCGTCAACGGAATGTTAATTTTGTTTGGTTTATGATGTGTTTTGCGTGTGTGGTCTGCTTTTTGTATTTTTTTTTTATGTTTATAAAGGATTCTTATATTCCCTTAAGGGATGTAGGCTATAGCTGTCATGGAATGGTTTGTGAAGTAGGAAACTGACCTACACTACAATGATGTCTGTGGAGGTAGGCTGCACATGCACTTAATAATTCCCAGCATGGCTCTTATCCGATTCAGTAGATCAGTATTTCCTTGCACAGGGACCCCTCCCAGGCAAACAGGTGACCAGGGACCCCTCCCAGGCAAACAGGTGACCAGGGACCCGTCCCGGGCAAACCAGTGACCAGGGACCCCATGATACCTTAGCGAACTATTTTCTCATCATCAAGTGAATGATAATGGCAAGAAGAAATAATCAACATTTTTAAATAAATAGATTTGGTACATAGTTTTTAATTATTTTCACATCCTGACATTATAATTGGAAGAGGAAGTATAAACTATAACATAGCCTAGTAGCTAGAAAGATACACTACATGAACAAAAGAATGTGGACACCTGCTCGTCGAACATCTCATTCCAAAACCATGGGCATTAATATGGAGTTGTTCCCCCCTTTGCTGCTATAACAGCCTCCACTCTTCTGGGAAGGCTTTCCACTAGATGTTGGAACATTGCTGCTATAACAGCCTCCACTCTTCTGGGAAGGCTTTCCACTAGATGTTGGAACATTGCTGCTATAACAGCCTCCACTCTTCTGGGAAGGCTTTCCACTAGATGTTGGAACATTGCTGCTATAACAGCCTCCACTCTTCTGGGAAGGCTTTCCACTAGATGTTGGAACATTGCTGCTATAACAGCCTCCACTCTTCTGGGAAGGCTTTCCACTAGATGTTGGAACATTGCTGCTATAACAGCCTCCACTCTTCTGGGAAGGCTTTCCACTAGATGTTGGAACATTGCTGCTATAACAGCCTCCACTCTTCTGGGAAGGCTTTCCACTAGATGTTGGAACATTGCTGCTATAACAGCCTCCACTCTTCTGGGAAGGCTTTCCACTAGATGTTGGAACATTGCTGCTATAACAGCCTCCACTCTTCTGGGAAGGCTTTCCACTAGATGTTGGAACATTGCTGCTATAACAGCCTCCACTCTTCTGGGAAGGCTTTCCACTAGATGTTGGAACATTGCTGTGGAGACATGCATCCATTCAGCCACAAGAGCGTTAGTGAGGCCGGCACTGATGTTGGGCGATTAGGCCTGGCTCGCAGTCAGCGTTCCAATTCATCCCAAAGGTGTTCGATGGGGTTGAAGTCAGGGCTCTGTGCAGGCCAGTCAAGTTCTCCCACACCAATCTCAACACACCATTCTGTATGGACCTCGCGTTGTGCACATGGGCATTGTCATGCTGAAACAGGAAAGGGCCTTCCCCAAACTGTTGCCACAAAGTTGGAAGCACAGAATCGTCTAGAATGTCATTGTATGCTGTAGCTTTAAGATTTCCCTTCACTGGAACTAAGAGGCCTAGCACGAACCATGAAAAACAGCCCCAGACCATTATTCCTCCTTCACCAAATTGGCAGTTGGCACTATGCATTCGGGCAGGTAGCGTTCTCCTGGCAGCCAAACCCAGATTTGTCCATAGGACTACCAGATCGTGAAGTGTGATTCCACTGCTCCAGAGTCCAATGGCGACGACCTTTACACCACTCCAGCCAACACTTGGCATTGCACATGGTGTTCTTAGGCTCTAGGTACAGCTGCTCGGCCATGGGAACCTATGTCATGAAGCTCCCAACAAACAGTTATTGTACTGATGTTGCTTCCAGTTTCAAACTCGATAGTGAGTGTTGCAACTGAGGACAGATGATTTGTACATGCTTCAGCACTTGGCGGTCCCGTTCTGTGAGCTTGTGTTCCTACCACTTCACGGCTGAGATGTTGTTGCTCCTAAATGTTTCCACTTCACAATAACAGCACTTACAGTTGACCAGGGCAGCTCTCGCAGAGCAGAATTTGACAAACTGACTTGTTGGAAAGGTGGCATTCTATAACAGTGCCATGTTGAAAGTCACTGAGCTCCTCAGTAAGGCCATTCTGCTGCCAATGTGGAGATTGCATGGCTGTGCTCAATTTTATACACCTGTCAAAATGTGTTTATTCCGTTGTTACTGGCGATATTCATAAACACATTGAACAAATAAATAAATGATCACTTTAAAATATTGTAGAACCCCTGCAGTACCTTGACCCCCGGTTGAATACCCCTGCAGTAGCTTGACTCCAGGTTGAATACCCCTGCAGTACCTTGATCCCCGGTTGAATACCCCTGCAGTACCTTGACCCTCGGTTGAATACCCCTGCAATAGATACTTTTTTGGGGGGACTCATAGGACATCACCTCCATGGCAGCACAGTGAACCCACCTATTTAATTGTGTCAAACTGTTCTTGAACAACACCCTTGTTTCTTCAAAGGCAATGTTCTCTTTTCCCTATTTTTTGTCAAATACTCTTTGTTAACCATAATATCAGTCAGCAATTGAAGATCAGGCCAAATCAAATAAAAATCACGTTGTTGTGAATATGAATTGGCAAGCCTAACGAGCCTATGTAGGATCATGTCAACCAAATAGTTCTGCTGACGTACAGTAGTGGGCATTGCTTGTATAACCCTCTGCAGGTGGTGATTCATGTTTTGTAAATGTACAGGCTTAGTGCCGTGGGCTTTGGCTTGTTCTGGCCTTATATGATGAGAACCAGTCTGAAAGAAAGTAAGGATGTGTCCCAAATATCACTGTATTTCCTACATAGTAGTGTACTACTTTTGAACAGAGCCCTATGGGCCCTAGTCAACAGTAGTGTACTGCACTATAGTGAATAGGGTGCCATTTGGGAGCTACATTCCTGGAGGTTTTCACTCCAATCTCAATTGTAACTAACCTAACTCATCTTATCAACCAGCTAATTATTAGATTATTAGGGGGAGGCAGGGTAGCCTAGTGGTTAGAGCGTTGGACTAGTAAGGTTGCAGGTTCAAACCCCCGGGCTGACAAGGTACAAATCTGTCGTTCTGCCCCTGAACAGGTATTTAACTCACTAGGCTGTCATTGACTTGCCTAGTAAACTATAAATAAAACAATTTAGGTATGTTAGATTTGGGTTGGAGCGAAAACCTACAGGATGGAAGCTCTTTGGGAGCAGGAAGTTGGAGAGCCCTGGGCTAGAACATGGTGATTATTTTCCCTATGGCTATTTGTCATTCTTACCAGTCCAGTCACTCACAACCAGTGGATCTTTACAAGAGGAGATACATTCCTCAAATTAGCCTCATTGTGGAGTGAGCCACACTTAATTGAACACTTAGGAAGTTTGAGGTAAAATAGTGCACTATTTAGGGAATAAGGTTCCATTTAGGACGCACATCGTGATTCGTCATTATATCGTTACATCATGTCCCACCAGCCAGTGAGGTAACACAGCCCCTTACATTGTATGGCCCAGTGGGCACACATAGCAGAACTTCTGAGTTAGAAGGCTCCTTCAGAAGCTCACTGTGATCAGACAGGCCTAGTAGCTGCTGCTTGACAGGCCTAGTAGCTGCTTGACAGGCCTAGTAGCTGCTTGACAGGCCTAGTAGCTGCTTGACAGGCCTAGTAGCTGCTTGACAGGCCTAGTAGCTGCTTGACAGGCCTAGTAGTCTGCAGACACAGAAAAGCCTCTTGACCCACCAGCCTAGTCTGACTGAAGGTATACTGAAGGTACAGCTGTCCAACCAAGTCTTTGATATAGGATTGTTACTTCAGTAGCAGCAATGACCCAAATATTGTAACCGTTTCAAAATATATATTATGTCTCTCTTTGCACAGTATTTAGATCCTGAATTGTCTGAAAAAACTACATGATACCTATAAAGCAAGCAGATGCATTTTTACCTCATGTTCACCGTACCTATCCACAGCTCCCATTGGGTTTGAACATACAACTACTGTGTGCCCCCTCTCTCTGAATCCCTCTAACAACGACCACACAGGTCCAGAACCTAGCTCTGGTCCAGAACCTAGCTCTGGTCCAGAACCTAGCTCTGGTCCAGAACCTAGCTCTGGTCCAGGCCGTCATGTACGGCTTGCTGGCGCTGAAGGCTCCTAGTGCCCTGGACCAGAGCTAAGGAGAACCATTCTGGGTTGAGATGGAAGGAGAGGGCAAGGTGCAGCTGGATTAGTGTAAATGGAGCTGAAGAATGTTTCTTTCATGAGTAGTGAGACGGGCCTGTAGGCCAGGCCAGGGTTCCAGTGCTGAATCCAGAACACTATGTGCCTGCCAGGCAGCTGGCTCCCAGTCTTCCTGCCCACAGCATAGCCACACAGTACACTCTGCCCAGGCCAAGCTAGCCACAGCCACACACAGAGAGGTTTGTCTGTCTGCAGACAGCAGCAACCTGCTTTCTCTGCCCAGTGCACTGCCCTGTCAGGACAGACCCGTAGATAAAAATCCCAGAGCTGGCAGGAGACCACTCATTCAGTAGAAAGCCATACGGTTGGTGTGGTTAGATGGACAGCACTGTTAGCTTTTGATGTGGTACATTCATATGAATGGTTTAGGAACTAATCTCTCGTGATGTGAACATTATTTGGTTCTGGGTGCCAAAATTAGAACAGGGTCTTCTAGCTCCTATCTCTGTTAGTTATCTGAATTCTGCATCTGAGATCAGAAGTGTCCGTTCTTACTAGGACCGGGTCTACTCCATAGCTGTGATGGTACTTCAAGGGTAAGTCTTCATAAAGATTTCTGTCTGATCAATGTATGATCAGTTCAGAAGCATTGATTGTATGTGTGGTGATGGTGAATGCTGATATATGTGGTAATCCAGGAAATGTTAAGAGATTTAATTTGTGTTCTATTCTGCTTTTACTCTGTTGTTCTGTTAGTGAACCTTGTGTCCTCTGGTAGACTGGAAGTCATTTCAGTCACGTCATGCCTGCAGGTGGAATGTGATGGGCTTAGTCCCTAATTTGTATTTGTATTTGATAAAAGTAGTGCACTATGTAGGGAATAGTGTGCCATTTGGAACGTAACCATGGTGTCAGACTTTACAAGTAAACATGGTAAGTGTTTGCAAAGTAAGTCCTCTAAGCATCTTAAAGATGTCTGTGTGACTGACTGTGAAGTAATCCAGCGGAAAGTGAGAAATCCACCCAGCCCACGCCAGCTGTTGAATTTGTGATTCATGTCAAGTTCAGCTTTAGCTCATTTGCACCCAGAAAACTTTTGTCTGACAGTAGGCTACATTTATATGCACTTATAGCAAAGGCTTAGCTCACTGTTCAATCTGCATTCAGTGATGAAATACACTAAACCATTCTCCATGTAAAGGTAGTGAAAACATTGCATCCCTTTATAGTCAGAGTGTTTAAAAACCTTTGTTGGGCCATAAAGCACTGTGTCCTCATTATCCAATGGCCATAAAAGGGATTTAGTTCAAATATACATTTTCATTCCATGGTGTGTGGCCTCTTCCATCTCTAGCAGTAACCAGACAGGAAGACTTTGAGTCACCTGCTTGCTTCACCATAACAAACACCGCTACAGTACATATCCCATATTCTTCTGATTTGATTAGGCACCTTGAGAAAACACAAATTGTTGGGGATTGTATGTGATCACTAATCCCCCTTGATCCCCAACCAAGCATTCGTCTAATCTGGTGATCACTAATCCCCCTTGATCCCCAACCAAGCATTCATCTAATCTGGTGATCACTAATCCCCCTTGATCCCCAACCAAGCATTCATCTAATCTGGTGATCACTAATCCCCCTTGATCCCCAACCAAGCATTCATCTAATCTGGTGATCACTAATCCCCCTTGATCCCCAACCAAGCATTCATCTAATCTGGTGATCACTAATCCCCCTTGATCCCCAACCAAGCATTCATCTAATCTGGTGATCACTAATCCCCCTTGATCCCCAACCAAGCATTCATCTAATCTGGTGATCACTAATCTCCCTTGATCCCCAACCAAGCATTCATCTAATCTGGTGATCACTAATCCCCCTTGATCCCCAACCAAGCATTCATCTAATCTGGTGATCACTAATCCCCCTTGATCCCCAACCAAGCATTCATCTAATCTGTGTTTGTGTCCAGCTAGCTAAGTGGATCATGTCATTCACATGAAATGACATTCCATCTTATAGAGGCTCATCACTAATGTGGCAGTAGTATATGAAGTATCTATTGATCATAGACATGCATGTACTCATGTATATACTGTACATGCATATGTTTGTGTTTACTGTATAGACTAATGCTACACCACTGTTATTGATTCCTGAAAGGGGTATGCTGTATAGGGTTATATTAAGGCATTTCCCTATCCCCTTCCCAATTCCAATCTCTAAATACTGTGAATTTAAGTGAACTTGTCTTTCAGCTCTCCTAGTAGCCTCACCAGTGCATGCACCCCCAACCCCAGCATGCCTATATCCTGCCTGTGTGAATGGGGCCTTTAGGATTCAGCAGGAAGGGTGCCAGTTGTGTCTCGTGCCAACAACAGGAAATGCTGCGGTTTCCTCAGGCTGCTGTCACTTCCTTTCCTTGGCTCCCGGGTCCAGGACTCAGTAGAAGGCTACGTGGGCGTCCCAAATTGCATCCTATTCACTATTTAGTGCACAACTTTTGGCAATAGGGTTCTGGTCAAAAGTAGTGCACTATATAGGGAATATAGGGTGCCATTTGGAATTCAGGGAATATAGGGTGCCATTTGGGATTCAGGGAATATAGGGTGCCATTTGGGATTCAGACTATGTTTGGGGCTGGGCTATAATCTTGGAAAGGATAGAATAGGAATGAATCCCTTTCGAATGTTATCACTTCATTGTAAACAGTACTGGAGAAGAATACATTTTAGATGAGAAGAGCATGTTTGTTTAGAAATATAGGCTGAGTACTGAGCACAAAGGGAGGAACAGTCATATTTCCTCTTGTGAACTGAACAAATTTTCTGTGTGTCCAGAATGGCACCCTATTGGTATTGGTCAAAAGTAGTGCACTAAATAGGGAATAGGGTGCCATTTGGGACATAGCCCTATACCACTGCCTCTCCTCTCATCCTGGGGCCAGCCTGTCACTCACTACTAACTCACTGGCTCACGTCCATGTATTATAAACACATACTGTACTGTGTTTCTTAACTGTACCTCTCCCTTTTCCCTCCACTCCCTTTCTCGTTTCCTCTAGTATTGTGTTCTCAATTTAATGTTTCAGCTTGCTCTCTCCTCCCTCTCTATTTCCCCCTCTCCCTGGCATGCAGTACAGTAGTAGTGTGTATTGTACCAAGGCTAAGCAGATGGAGCAGTGCTGTTCCTGGTGTAGTGAGGGCAGGTGATGTAATCAATGTAACCTCTCTCTCTCTCGCACTCTTTTTTTCTCTGTCTGTCTCTTTCTCTCTCACTCCATCTTTTCCTCTCGCTCGCTCTTTCTCTCTCCCCATAAGTCTCTCTCCATATTTCTCTATCTCCCTTGCATTCTCTTTTTGTTCATCTGTCCCTATATGTCCCTCTATAATTTCTTCAATTCAAAAGGCTTTATTGGCATGAGAAACATAGTTTATTAGGTACACCACCCTGTTCACAAAAATGATTCGCTCCTACAGACAGTGAGTCACGTGACCGTGGCTTGCTATATTAAGCAGGCATCGAGGCATTCAGTTACTGTTCGATTGAACGTTAGAATGGGCAAAACAAGTGACCTAAGTGACGGACGTGGTATAATCATCGGTGCCAGGTGTGGCGGTTCCAGTATCTCAAAACGACCTGCCTCCTGGGCTTTTCAAACAGTTACTTAGTGCAAAAACAAAAAACATCCAGTCAGCAGCAGTCCTGTGGGCGAAAACAGCTCGTTGATGAAAGGTCAAAGGAGAATGGCAAGAAACCTGCAAATAACAGTGTATTACAACAGTGGTGTGCAGAACGGCACCTGGGAATGCAGAACTCCCGGTCCTTGTCACGGATGGTTCTATTGCAGCAGACAACCACACCGGGTTCCACTGCTAAACACAAGAAGCAGCTCCAGTGGCCACAACAAAAGGGGAGACCACACATTACTTAAATGTAAAAAGGAATACATTTAAACTAAATAATAAATACAAAAATGTTGTATGGTGAGAACAGACCAAAAAAACAAAAGGTGGTGGAAGCCAGCATGCACATCCACCCAGACCAGAGACAACACGGTTCATGAAGTGCTGGAATGTTGCAGGTGTATAATGCAAACTAAAGTTCTATTCAAACACTTTGCGCACCACCGTGAAAGGACCCGTGAAATTAGCCTGAAAAAGAGAACCTACAATAGGTAACAGAGCTAAAACCTGTTTTCTTCATCTTTACTTGTGCAATTTCTCTCTCTCTCTTTCAATTTCACTAGTAGAGGTCAGTCTATTACGAAAACCATTGACATAATCAAGCACATTTAGTGGTGGCTCTATTGTTCCGCAGCTGTCCTGCAACACAGCCAGAGGGCCACGTGCCGCATGTCCAAAAAACAAATAATTTGGACTAAATCCTGTACTCTCCTGACAACTTCTGGCAAACAGTTCCTTCAAAGATGGGTCATCCTGCTGTTCCTTCAACAAATCATCACAAGAAACAGATGGAGATATTCAGGCAAAGGCTGGTCAAACGGTTCTGTAACAGACAGAATTATATTCAGTTACTGACACCTCACGGCTCATGGCACGTGTCACTGCACAAGCTGGTTAGATAACAGGACTATCTGGAGAGTTCTTACTCCTCACTAGCAGGGAGAACAGGGGTCTGACTCCTCAAGAGCAGGGAGAACAGGGGCCTGGCTCCTCAAGAGCAGGGAGAACAGGGGTCTGACTCCTCAAGAGCAGGGAGAACAGGGGCCTGACTCCTCAAGAGCAGGGAGAACAGGGGTCTGACTCCTCAAGAGCAGGGAGAACAGGGGTCTGACTCCTCAAGAGCAGGGAGAACAGGGGTCTGACTCCTCAAGAGCAGGGAGAACAGGGGTCTGACTCCTCAGGAGCAGGGAGAACAGGGGTCTGACTCCTCAGGAGCAGGGAGAACAGGGGTCTGACTCCTCAAGAGCAGGGAGAACAGGGGCCTGACTCCTCAGGAGCAGGGAGAACAGGGGTCTGACTCCTCGGGAGCAGGGAGAACAGGGGTCTGACTCCTCAGGAGCAGGAAGAACAGGGGTCTGACTCCTCGAGAGCAGGGAGAACAGGGGTCTGACTCCTCAAGAGCAGGGAGAACAGAGGTCTGACTCCTCAGGAGCAGGGAGAACAGGGGTTTGCTGTGTAACCACAAGGTGGTGGCACCCCAACCCAGACCTCTACAGCAGCTAACTGGTTACCAAGAATGAGACCAATACCCTGAACTGGTAGATGAGGATGCACCAACACAAACCTTTCACAAGATCTGAGTCAAGTTTCAATGTATGCCCAGGCACAGGAAAAACAAACAACCCCATCCCACAAATGAGTATAGAATCACCTGTATCTGACTCACAAACAAATGATTCCACAGAGCCTGTGTCTCGCAAGATTTTGACTTGCACTTTCTCATCCCGTCCTACCAGGAAGATATATCCCTCAGAAATGTATGCAGCATAGTCAGCATAGTTGCTTTTGCTTTAAGGACAGGACATTCATTTTTGCAGTGTGCCTTACCTTGACAGTAGTTCCATTGTCATGCAGGTGAAAGAGGACCCAAAAGCGACTTAACAGAAACAGAGTTTATTTAAGTCCAAACAGGGAATAACAGAAATCCTCTAGTCTGTAGAGGGGAATAACAGGAGAAGCGGCCACAGACTGCAGGTCGTAGGCGCAGGCCGTAGTTGACAGAGACACCTGCTCACACGCAGCATCTGATGAAGGCAAAAAACACGACAGGACAGGGCGATACACAATCACAGCACGGTGAATTCTAAACAAGGAACCGACAGGACAAGAACGGAACACAAAGGAATAAATAGGGACTCCAATCAGGGGAAAGGGTCGGGAACAGGTGTGGGAAGACTAAATGATGATTAGGGGAATAGGAACAGCTGGGAGCAGGAACGGAACGATAGAGAGAAGAGAGAGCGAGAGAGTGAGAGAGGGAGGGGGAGAGAGAGGGATAGAAAGAGGGAAAGAACCTAATAAGACCAGCAGAGGGAAACGAATAGAATGGGGAGCACAGGGACAAGACATGATAATAAATGACAAACATGACATCCATACTCTGTTTAGATCAATTCTACTTCATATGCCACAATCAACCTTAAAGCATTGATCTGCTCCAAACCTTGAAAACGTTTGGTGAGGGTAGCAGTACTCTAGTACGGGCAGTTTCAGAATGATGACCAGGATCCACAAAAAAGCTTTTATGGGTCAAGACATACTCATCTGATTGAACTGCTGCCACACAGACTTTTCACCTTGTGCTCACTAATATAAGTTGTGACACGCTCTGGAACTGAATTCTTAAACTGATCAAGTACCACCAGATCAGACAGTTGCTCAAATGTATCTACCTCTGTGACAGAGCACCAACGATTAAACTGAGAAACTAAATTACGCGCACATTTTACGTAGGTTTGCTTGTCACCTCTCTTCCAATTTGAAAACGCTGCTTATAAGCCTCAGGGATCAATTCGTAGGCTTTTAACAACTCATTTCTCACCGTTTCATAGACCTGAATCTGCTATACTTAACCCTGAACAGGCCTCTTGAGCTTCACCAGTTAACACACAGTGTAGCAGTAAAGTACGATTTGCATCAATCTCTAGATATGCTACTCGCTCAAAGGGAGAGAAACATGTTTCTTGGTCCTTTTCATTAAACTTAGGAAGTAAATGCACATTTCTTACGTCCTTAGTTGGATAGTTTACCCTCTCTGATTAGGTCTAGTTTATACTGTTCCATCTGTCATTTTGCCAACTCAGTTTGTTTAATCTGCTATTTTTCAAGTTGCAGCATTAACTCGTTGCTCAAAACTTAAACCAGTGACACAACTGGAGTAACAAACTGTGGCTCTCGAACAGTTAGGATTCCTTCCTCAACTAGTTTGGCTTTTAGATTGGCCTTCATATTGTTTTTCAATTGCTTACGATCTAATTCAATATTGTAGTGCTCAGCAATCTGTGCCATCTGCTCTTTAGTGCACTGCTCTAAACGTGCTTCAGACGGGCACTCTGAAGCACTCACACGGGCACTCTGTCCACATTATTAGCCATGATAAACTCAACTAAAGTACCAATTAGACTGTGACAAAAGCCTATACATAGTGTACCCTGATAATGTGAAGGACAACCAACACAAAATGGACCCTCCCTGGCCTAATTAATATACCCATCTAACTGACTATTTAACCAAAAACCCTAGTCTTTGTGCAGACACTGGCTTTGGGTCAGTCACAGTGGTCAGGTATTCTGTTTAGGACCAAATAACAATATTTTTTATCCCTCTCTCTATATTGACGACTCTCTCTTTCAGTGTCTCTCTATCTTTCCTCTTTCTTGCATTCGCTCTATTTTTCTATCTCTCTCAGAAGCCAGGTACAAGCTAGAGAGGAACTATTAACTGACTACCTGATCACAGAATTTTATTCTAGTTTGCTGTTTCATTAACCTGAACTAGTTTTGTTATTTTCTTGGTGCTGGACGTCTCACCATTGGCCTTATCAAGTGAAATACCACAGTCTGAGGTTTCTGTTCCCTTTATGTAAGAGCCACTAGAGGAGATGTGTTGTATTACTGTACAAAAGGTTTGAACTTTAGCTGAACTTTTTTCTTGATTGAGGAGAAATGACTCACGCTCTGCAGTGTTTTAGTGATTCACAAGGGGAGAGATCTCACTTGACTGTACTTGGGTTGGTCTCTGAAAAGGCAAAAGAGCATCCGCAAAGTCAATTTGCCCGCAGACTCAAGAGAAGAGATGAGAACACCTTTTATAATTCAAATTATCTCTCATGAATTGCCTCTGGTATTTGTATCTATGTAGCTTACATTGTGCACTTAGTCTGTACTCAGCAATAAGTCCATGGAGTCTTACTGTAGGCTAGTAAGACTCCACCTTGGACAGCCACGAGACATAGAGATGGGTATTGGTTATTTCGCTAGTTGACTTCGGTCCTCTGTAGCTCAGCTGGTAGAACATGATGCTTGCAACACCAGGATAGTGGGTTTGATTCCAGTGACCGACCTTATGTTAAATTAATGACTGTAAGTCTCTTTGGATAATAGTGTTTCCTAAATGGCATATATTATATATAACTGGACTGTTACTAGGAGACAGAGTTCTCCTCTAGTCTTTCTTGGTTATTCCACTGAGTTCCCAGTCTTTCCCTGTTGAAGAGGGTTAATGTAGAGCACGTGTCAAACTCAAAGCCTGTGGGTGGAAAAGCAACCTCAGTCAACATTGAAATGACTAAAACCAAATCGAGACTGTGTAGAAATTATATTGGACCTACATTTTTATACAGTAGTCTCTTCACTCTTTCCATGTTGCTAAGAATCATCGAAACGAAAGCTGAATTGTCAGGGAGCGTCAAAAATTCCAAAAACAATGGATACAGGGCTATTTTTTGCTCATTTTGACAGCGAGGAAATAAAACACATTTTCAGTGTGGGCCTCCAGACCTCGGTGAAGAGTGAATGCGGTCCGTAGGCAACATTTGTTTGACACTCCTGATGCAGAAAGAGGGTGCACACACAACAAATATGAAATACTTATCATACATTTTGTTAGTCTTTACATTTATTGGATTAAATATAGTTCATCTGTCCCTGACATTTCAGCTGCTGCCTTTCTCAAGGGATGTTGTTGCAAAGGGTTAGAGCGGTAGCTAGCTGGTGTAGGTCAGATGTGTTCATTCTGCCTGGTGTGGGTCAGATGTGTTCATTCTGCCTGGTGTGGGTCAGATGTGTTCATTCTGCCTGGTGTGGGTCAGATGTGTTCATTCTGCCTGGTGTAGGTCAGATGTGTTCATTCTGCCTGGTGTGGGTCAGATGTGTTCATTCTGCCTGGTGTAGGTCAGATGTGTTCATTCTGCCTGGTGTGGGTCAGATGTGTTCATTCTGCCTGGTGTGGGTCAGATGTGTTCATTCTGCCTGGTGTGGGTCAGATGTGTTCATTCTGCCTGGTGTGGGTCAGATGTGTTCATTCTGACTGGTGTAGGTCAGATGTGTTCATTCTGCCTGGTGTAGGTCAGATGTGTTCATTCTGACTGGTGTAGCTCAGGTGTAGGTCAGATGTGTTCATTCTGCCTGGTGTGGGTCAGATGTGTTCATTCTGACTGGTGTAGGTCAGATGTGTTCATTCTGCCTGGTGTAGGTCAGACAATAATGAGGCTTTATACAGGGGGCACCGCTACCGAGTCAGTGTGTAGGGGTACAGGCTAGTTGATGTAATCTGTACATGTAGGTGGGGGCAAAGTGGCTATGCATAGGTAACAAACAAACAGCGAGTAGCAGCAGTGTACAAGGGGGGGAGTCAATGTAAATTGTCCAGTGGCGATTTTTATGAATTGTTCAGCAGTCTAATGGCTTGGGGGTAGAAGCTGTTGAAGAGCCTTTTGGTCCTAGACTTGGCGCTCCGGTAAAGCTTGCCGTGCGGTAGCAGAGAAAACAGTCTATAACTTGGGTGACTGGAGTCTCTGACAATTTGATGGGCTTTCCTCTGACACCGCCTATTACAGTGAGGGAAAAAAATGGACTGGAAGAAAGATTTCTTCCAGTCCAAAATGATGTCCTCTCCGTTCAAAATATATTCCTTCCATTTGGGAATCGCTAAATGAATCGTCCTCTAACAATCTCTGTCTCACTTTCCCGATCAATTTCTTCTAAAATTGTGTGTACATCTGTATATCTAGACTTAGATTTTGCTTTCGCTGACTTAGTCGCCATACTGATTGATATATAAACAGCTGAAGATGCGCTTTACCAAAACAACGCTGTGCGTAACATGTGTGGCTCCTTCCAGTATGAATCTTCAATGGTGAATGACCCTCTTTACGCCGGAGATTACTACATGGGTTGGTCTTCCAACACATAAACATTACATATTGCCGTTTACCTCAGCTCATTGGCTATCTACCCAGCTAGATTTCAAGACGATCAGTGGTCATTGGGTTAAAATACAGTCAATCAACGAAACACAATGATGTCGTTACTTGTTTTCTTCAAATCGGTTTCTTTCAGTCAATATGTCCCGCGAAATGATCCATCAGGTTTGGTTGTGTTACAAACCAGTTGATTGCAATGAAACCAAACATGAATGGAAAAGTCACGTTTGGTGTGTGTATTTACATCGAATGTGTAGTCGAAAATTAAATGAGATGGAATTCATGACACAAGTGTTAGGCTATAAAAATGGATTTGATCAAACAAAAGACCATTCATTGTGTAACAATGAGCATTGGGATTGAAAACAGAGGAAGATCGTCAAAGGTAAACGATATATTTTATTGCAGTTTGTGATTTTGTTACGCCTGTGCTGGTTGAAATAGTTGTTTTTTATGGGGCTCTATACTCAGATAATTGCATCGTATTCTTTCGCAGTAAATCCTTTTTTAAATCTGACAACGCAGTTGGATTAGCAAGATTCTAGGCTTTCGAAACTTGTGAGACACTTGTATGTTCATGAATGTTTAATTTGACTATTTATGTAGCGATCCCCGTATGTTGTCGAATTTCATCCCGCTAACTAACGGGTTCGGTGCGCAGAGAGGTTAAGTTTGCCTGCATTAAAGTCCCCAGCCACTAGGAGCGCCACTTCTGGGTGAGCATTTTCTTCTTTGCTTATGGCTTTATAGTGTTGTTTGAGAGCTGTCTGTGCCAGCTTCACTTTTGTGGTTGTAAATAGATGGCTACGAATAATACATATGAGAACTCTCTTGGTAGATAGTGTGGTCAACAACTTATCATAAGGTACTCTACCTCAGGCGAGCAATACATTGAGACTTCTTTAATATTGCATATGTTTAATATTAATATGTTTACATTGCCAAAGCAAGTGAAATAGATAATAAACAAAAGTGAAATAAACAATTTAAAAATGAACGGTCAACATTACACTCACAAAAGAATAAAGACATTTCAAATGTATATATACAGTGTTGTATCGATGTGCAAATAATTAAAGTACAAAAGGGAAAATAAATAAGGGTAAATGTGGGTTGAATTTACATTGGTGTTTGTTCACTGGTTGTCCTTTTTTTGTGGCAACAAGTCACACATCTTGCTGTTGTGATTGCACACTGGTATTTCACCCAATAGATATGGGAGTTTATCAAAATTGGATTTATTTTCTAATTCTTTGTATGTCTGTAATCTGAGGGAAATATGTGTCTATAATATGGTCATACATTAGACAGGCGGTTGGATCTCAGAGATCATCTTGTTCTACTGTAAGAATTGTCTCAGTACTGCTTCTTTTCCCCTGTGGAATAGACCATTACTTTCCTTTGTTGATTTCTGCTGGTCAAGCAAAGTGGATTACTCTCTCTCTCTCTCTCTCTCTCTCTCTCTCTCTCTCTCTCTCTCTCTCTCTCTCGCTCTCTCTCTCTCTCTCTCTCTCTCTCTCTCTCTCTCTCTCTCTTTCTCTCTCTCTTTCTCCCTCTCTCTCTCTTTCTCCCTCTCTCTCGCTCTGTCTCTCTTTCTCTCTCTCGCTCTCTCTCTCACGCACGTGCTTATCTTCCTTAAAGACTGTTCTTCCAGACACAAGGCACACACCTTCCTCTCCTCTTTGGAAGCTGTGTGCTTTTCCTTGCTCTAATCCAATTATAGACACTAATTTAGGAGACCTACATTTCACTTTTCTGACTGGCTAGAGTTAGATTCAGAAGCCAGAGATTCTCTCTGATCTCTGTGGACTTCTGCTAAGGAAAACAAAGACCTTGTCACTTCGTGTGCTACGAAAGGGCCTTGAGATCGCTCCCATGGTGTTTAACTTTATTCAAAC
Organism: Oncorhynchus gorbuscha; assembly: GCF_021184085.1. Lineage (NCBI taxonomy): Eukaryota > Metazoa > Chordata > Actinopteri > Salmoniformes > Salmonidae > Oncorhynchus > Oncorhynchus gorbuscha. The sequence continues at coordinate 16,531,115 of NC_060184.1, forward strand.
TTTAACAATGAACAATCTCTAGTCTCCAGATAACGATATAAAGAGATGGATCCACTTTTCCTCAGTTGTGTACTTGAACACAAGAATCCTAAATATACCCGAGATGGAACCCTTTGTAGAAACCTGTGGTTTACAGGTCAAACAAGGGCAACTGAGCCATTAAGCAACATTGGGATACTTAATTTCCCTAACCGAAAATTTTAAGCACAGTGCACCAAACTAGTACTAGCAGGTCCCGGTCATCATCATCAAGGGAAAACAAGGCAACAGTAAACAGTCTCCCATGAATGATGCAGCGCCCCCTCCTGGGCCAATTGAGATATTGCGTGTGACTAAGACATTTCAGTTATTGTGTTACCACAGATTATCCATTATAGTGGCTGCTCTAACAATGAAAAAATAAAGTAAAAAATAGATAGCAGTTAGCCTGGGTAACAGTCTTTTCATTCTCTCTCAAACTCATTCCACGGAGGGCCAAGTGTCTGCGGGTTTTCGCTCTTTCCTTGTACTTGATTGATTAATTAAGATCACTAATTAGTAAGGAACTCCCAACACCTGGTTGTCTAGGACTTAATTGAAATATCTTCTTTTTTTTAAACTGCAGTCACTAGGCCCTCCATGGAATGAGTTTGACACCCCTGTTCTAGATCATTCTAGCCATTCTATCCAATGAGAGGGCAGATACGCGTGTGAACAACAGGCACAACACTGATATAGTGTTTTTTTAAATATCATACTTATCAGTACACTCGTAGCAACCTAAGCACTACTAAACATCTATTCCATCAAATAAGCCATTACATTTTTGTGGGGGAGGTTATGTTTACTGTTGCTTTGTTTAACCTAGATGGATTATACATAAAAATAGTTTACGTAAGCCCTTGATACCGACATTATGTAGCTACAGTATATGCTTGTCGGGACTGAAATGAAAGCTGTCAGTTCATTTAGATTCAGAAGACAGGTGCTTTTGACGGAGATCAACACTGACTGACTGCCTGACTGACTGGAGAAATGCTTACAATATTGATTTTCCACTACAGTTGTTGAGTTAAAGGGGAAATCTGGGATTCTAACAACAACAAAGTTGTCACCTTGCCACTTTTTTGTTAAACAGGGGAGGGGATGGGGCTGGAATTAAACTCATGAGGCATTTATCAATTATTTTCTTCAATTTAGAATTAATTTAAAAGTCCAAAATGGATGTACCACTCTTTAAGAGTGGTTTTTAACTAACAGATTCAGCCTCAGATTATATAAATCCAGTCTTTGTATTGTCAAGTATAGAATTTACAATCAAAATAGATTATCGCATTATGCATATCTAGAATGAAGCCTATCTAGTTGATCTATTTATCAGCAGTGTTCTCTTAGGGCTAGCAGCACAGGGATGTTGCTCTGAGCCGCTTGTCCAGATGGGTGGTTAAAGCAGGAGATGGGCTGGTAACAAGCTGGTCTGGTCTACCATGCAGAGAGAGGAATCAATCCCCATTTCTGACTCACAGTCGTCCATTAAATGAATGAGAACAAACAACTAAAATATGAGTGATCAACTAATAGCCATTATAGCATATTGGCTTGCCTTTCTGCATGTCAAAACACATATTTTGTAAGTGATGATAGAAGTGTTTCTTTCCAAGCTTTGGACGAGGCAATAACAAGAGATTGACTCCTGTAGACAATCCTAATTGGCCTAACATTTACATGCACCCCATAGCTGGGGTGCAATTACAGGCTGTCACTATCAATTATACAAATGGCCAGTCAGTCAGAGAGGTAGTACCCACCTCACTGTTTTCTGTCTGTCACAGGGTAAAGAGACAGAGATTTAAAAATATATATATAACCAGGCAAGTCAGTTAAGAACAAATTCTTATTTACAATGACAGCCTACACCAGCCAAACCCGGACGACACTGGGCCAATTGTGCACCACCCTATGAGACTCCCAATCACAGCTAGTTGTGATACAACCTGGATTTGAACCAATGTATCCATAGTGACACCTCTAGCACTGAAATGCAGTGCCTTAGACAACTCGGGAGAGAAGGTAGTCAAGCCACCTCAAAAAGCACAAGAAAGAGGATTTCGACACCCACCATCTCATATTGTTCTGAAATCATTTCTGTAGTTAGAAACAGATAAGGTTAGCATTCCTGCAACATTATTTTGTTTAAATATAATTTGATCTCTGAGAAACTGATTGCTATTAAGGTATTTTAATTTATAGGATTTATATAATCTTCAATAAATATAGTACATAATATCCGATTTGGACCATCATTCTTCCTAACAATGAATTAGGCCTGAGGAATTCAATAAAAGGATCAATAGCCACCCCACGCCAATCTCACCCCACTAACCAGTGTACAGTATCAGTTCTCTATGTCTGACAAGTAGTATGGAGCTGCTTCTTGGGGTATTGTTTCTTCATTCTATTTAATGTATTCCCTGTGAATTTGGGAATGTTTTTTTAATAAGTCCCTTGCATTATTTACCATAAATGAGTGTGAAAGTACAACGTTTTGCCCACTAGATACCGCTGTTCGTGCCACTGCCACCACACCCTTTTATCCATGTTGCTGGTGTTTTGTGTTTAATACTGAACACAAATATAAATGCAATGTGTAAAGTGTTGGTCCCATGTTTCATGAGCTGAAATAAAATAAAATACATGCCACAGATGTCTCAAGTTTTGAGGGAGTGTGCAATTGGCATGCTGACTGCAGGAATGTCCACCAGAGCTGTTCCCGGAGAATTACATTAAATGTTCATTTGTCTCCCATAAGCCGCCTCCAAAAATGTTTCAAAGAATTTGGCAGTATGTCCAACCGGGTAACCACGTCAGCCCCTCCACATCAGTCTTCTTCTCCTGCAGGATCGTCTGAGACCAGCCACCCAGAAAGCTGATGAAACTGTGGGTTTGCAAAACTGAAGAATTTCTACACAAACTGTCAGAAACCATCTCAGGGAAGCGTGCTCTTTGTTCTCACTAGAGTCTGCAGTTCGGCGTCGTAATCGACTTCAGTGGGCAAATGCTCACAGTCGATGGCCACTGACACGCTGGAGAAGTGTGCTCTTTGTGGATTAATCCCGGTTTCAACCGTACCAGGCAGATGGCAAACAGCGTGTATGGCATCATGTGGGCGAGTGGTTTGCTGATGTCAACATTGTGAACAGAGTGCCCCATGGTGGCAGTGGGGTTATTGTATGGGCAGGGATAAGCTACCGACAACGAACACAATTGCATTTTAGCGATTTCAATTTGAATGCACAAAGATACCATGATTAGAACATGCCATTCATCTGCCGCCATCACCTCATGTTTCAGCATAAAATGCATGGCCCTATGTTGCAAAGATCTTTACACAATTCAGTCAGAAATGGCTGTAATTATTTTGCAGCTTCAGCATCACTGACAGTGCGATACACACTGCTGATGTTCTGTGTTGGTCGCTGCAGCAGGGAGGAGAGAAACAACGGATGCTAGTCACACAGTCACTCGCTGTCTTCTTTTTACACAGCACAGCACACCTGAGCCCAGCACGGCACAATCAAATCAATTGTGGTCGGACTCCCTCTAGTCATTTGTGTGTCTTAATTATGTCAGGAAACCTTTCGCTTTAAGCATCAGACAAGCTAAGTGCATATAGTTGATTTGATTCAAACACATAGGATGTGTCTATACAGTATATGAAGGAATTCACATTTAAACATTTCGACCAAATCGATTGGTCAATAGAACAGACGACTCTTGGTCGACTATGATTGTTTTTTGTCAGGGACAGACCTACTCTAGATCAAAGTGTACAACAGCGGGTTCCAGTTCCCACCAATATTCAGCAACTTTGCACATCCATTGAGGAGGAGTGGGAGAACATTCCTCAGGCCACAATCAACAGCCTGATAAACTCTGTGTGAAGGAGATGCACGAGGCAAATGGTGGTCACACCAGATAATGGCTGGTTTTCTGATCCACGCCCCTACCTTTTTTTTTAAAGCTATCTATGACCAAGATTAAGGCCTAATTGACTGATTTGTACTGTAACTCAGTAAAATCGTTGAAATTGTTGCATGTTTGGTTTATAAATATATATTGTTCTTTGCAACTTTGGGTAGAAAACCAATAACTTTTGCTCATGTTGAAAATAAATGGAATGGTCATCCTCACAATTCAAGCCAGTCCTCCATGAATGCAATTCAGTTTGTCCTCCTCTTAGGCATAATCTGTCAGAGAACTGCTACTGAATACTGGTTGTTGGGGTGGGATTGGTGTGGGGGCTCTGTGGGTGTCTTTTGACCCTGTTATTGGATTCTTCTTGTCTTACTCAATGGTAGGAAAAAGTTTGGTCCAAATCGATTTTGGGGTACTATATTTGTAGAATATTATGTTTATCTTACAAATTAAAAGGGCCAATTTGGGTGCACACAATTAGCTTAAGAGAGAGATCAAATTAAATTAAATTTAAATTCAGGAATGCTAATTATGTTTCAAACTACAGAAACTATTTCATGGCTTGCTGAAATGACATGGAATGACTCGGCAGAGAGAAAGCCCGAGACAGAGAGAGCAAGCACTGAGGCATGCTGAGAAGTCAACTGAACTGACCTATTCTGCTCACTGGTTTCAACTCGCCTGGCAATGTTAAGTAGGGTGCTGTACTAGAGTTTTCCCCCTTACTCTGCCAGTAGTTTAGGCCTTGCATATCCCAATAGCACCCTAATGTATTCCCAGGGATCTGGTCAAAGGCAGTGCACTAAATATGTTGAAATTGTATCTTTATTTAACTAGGCAAGTCAGTTAAGATCAAATTATTTTTTTACAATGACAGCCTACCCCAGCCAAACCCTCCAGTAACCAAGACAACACTGGGCCAATTGTGCAGCACCCAGGATTGAACCAGGGTCTGTAGTGACACCTCTAGCATGGTATGGCAGTGCCTTAGACCATTGCACCGCTCAGGAGTATAAAATTGTGATGCACCTAATGACTTAGGCTCTCACTGTTAAATGTTCCCATTCATTGTAAATGTTGTGTCCCATTCATTCTCACTGTTAAATGTTCCCATTCATTGTAAATGTTGTGTCCCATTCATTCTCACTGTTATATGGCAGGGCAGCCTTCATCTGTACACACAGCATTCATTCATGTGATTATGGCGATGTTGAAATCATTTAGAAATTAGCGATGGGCTGAACATAATATGTTTAATATCCAGTTTTATTGCTGCTGGAGACAGCCTGGTAGTCTATGGTCATAATGGGTTTGTTACGAAATGAAAGACTCTCTCCATCCCACCCGCTCTGAACCCTCCCTCGCTTTCTGTATATTAATGTGACAACATCAGTTAGGATGATATCTACCTTATTTCTGGATATATATTTTCTCATACCGTCTGGTTATTATACAGTAGAAACACTAAGTGTGAGTCCCAAATGGCACCAGATTCTCCACAAGTGCACTATTTTTCACTAAAATGCACTAGGGTGCCATTTGGGGCGAACCCACTGTGAGACATGTTGTCTGGAGTGATATCCATATGACACGTATTTTCTCATCTGTACTGTGTTTGGAGGAAAATGTTGTTGTATTGACACTTTGTGGAGGATGTGATACGCCATGTGCCCATGTGTCATCAACATGTTCCTTTTATAGTTTCAGACATTCAGACACGGTCACATACTCTCACTCAGGTTCCTAATATTAGAGTGGTGGGGTGGGAAGGAGGTCTGGCTGTGGTACAACTGTGTGATGCTGGTCATCCACACACACACACACACACACACACACACACACACACACACACACACACACACACACACACACACACACACACACACACACACACACACACACACACACACACACACACACACACACACACACACACACAGTCCTCCAGGAGGTCCTTCAGTTCTGTCGTCTCCAACCCTGTCGTCTCCAACCCTGTCGTCTCCAACCTTGTCGTCTCCAACCCTGTCGTCTCCAACCCTGTCTCCACACTACCAATCCACATGAATCATCTTAGGGTAGAAAAGAGGACTCACTAGCTGTATAGTCTAGTTACAGTAGTGACGCATGGCTCTGTGGAAGGCAAGCAACACTCATTTCCATCTTTGTTCATAAATAGTCACTTTAGACCATTGAGGTTTGAGGTTTGAACTTGGCTCTGCTTTCAAAAATTCCTGTGGTGCCAGTTCCACAGTAGCTTGGCCCTCCCCATGGGGCATCCCTCTCACACAGTACAGAGTAGGGCCGTTTAAAGGATTAACACAGTCATGATGCCTGGTCAATCAATTCACAACTTCCCTCTACTCTGTGTGAAGTGAGAGGAACGTGTTGTATATTTGCATAACGCTTCTCACATTCACTCACTCTAGGTTGAAATGAAGTCTCTGAAATGATGCTCTCTCTCCCTCTCTCTGGAACCCAAATGGAGTGGAGAGAGTATGGTCTGTGTTGTACTGTTCTGAACAGCTGTAGTGTTCTGTAGAGGCTGGTCTGTGTTGTACTGTTCTAAACAGCTGTAGTGTCCTGTAGAGGCTGGCCTGTGTTGTACTGTTCTGAACAGCTGTAGTGTCCTGTAGAAGCTGGCCTGTGTTGTACTGTTCTGAACAGCTGTAGTGTCCTGTAGAGGCTGTCCTGTGTTGTACTGTTCTGAACAGCTGTAGTGTCCTGTAGAGGCTGGCCTGTGTTGTACTGTTCTGAACAGCTGTAGTGTCCTGTAGAAGCTGGCCTGTGTTGTACTGTTCTGAACAGCTGTAGTGTTCTGTAGAGACTGGTCTGTGCTGTACTGTTCTGAACAGTTGTAATGTTCTGTAGAGGCTGGTCTGTGCTGTACTATTCTGAACAGTTGTAGTGTTCTGTAGAGGCTGGTCTGTGCTGTACTGTTCTGAACAGTTGTAGTGTTCTGTAGAGGCTGGTCTGTGCTGTACTGTTCTGAACAGCTGTAGTGTTCTGTAGAGGCTGGGCTGTGTTGTACTGTTCTAAACAGCTGTACTGTTCTGTAGAGGATGGTCTGTGCTGTACTGTTCTGAACAGTTGTAGTGTTCTGTAGATGCTGCTCTGTGCTGTACTGTTCTGAACAGCTGAAGTGTCCTGTAGAGGCTGGTCTGTGCTGTACTGTTCTGAACAGCTGTAGTGTCCTGTAGAGGCTGGTCTGTGTTGTACTGTTATGAACAGTTGTAGTGTCCTGTAGAGGCTGGTCTGTGCTGTACTGTTCTGAACAGCTGTAGTGTTCTGTAGAGGCTGGTCTGTGCTGTGCTGTTCTGAACAGCTGTAGTGTTCTGTAGAGGCTGGCCTGTGTTGTACTGTTCTGAACAGCTGTAGTGTCCTGTAGAGGCTGGTCTGTGCTGTACTGTTCTGAACAGCTGTAGTGTCCTGTAAAGGCTGGTCTGTGCAGTACTGTTCTGAACAGCTGTAGTGTTCTGTAGAGGCTGGCCTGTGTTGTACTGTTCTGAACAGCTGTAGTGTCCTGTAGAGGCTGGTCTGTGCTGTACTGTTCTGAACAGCTGTAGTGTCCTGTAGAGGCTGGTCTGTGCTGTACTGTTCTGAACAGCTGTAGTGTCCTGTAGAGTCTGGTCTGTGCTGTACTGTTCTGAACAGCTGTAGTGTTCTGTAGAGGCTGGCCTGTGTTGTACTGTTCTGAACAGCTGTAGTGTCCTGTAGAGGCTGGTCTGTGCTGTACTGTTCTGAACAGCTGTAGTGTCCTGTAGAGGCTGGTCTGTGCTGTACTGTTCTGAACAGCTGTATTGTCCTGTAGAGGCTGGTCTGTGCTGTACTGTTCTGAACAGCTGTAGTGTCCTGTAGAGGCTGGTCTGTGCTGTACTGTTCCGAACAGCTGTATTGTCCTGTAGAGGCTGGCCTGTGTTGTACTGTTCTGAACAGTTGTAGTGTTCTGTAGAGACTGGTCTGTGCTGTACTGTTCTGAACAGTTGTAGTGTTCTGTAGAGGCTGGTCTGTGCTGTACTGTTCTGAACAGCTGTAGTGTCCTGTAGAGGCTGGTCTGTGCTGTACTGTTCTGAACAGCTGTAGTGTACTGTAGAGGCTGGTCTGTGCTGTACTGTTCTGAACAGCTGTAGTGTCCTGTAGAGGCTGGTCTGTGCTGTACTGTTCTGAACAGCTGTAGTGTCCTGTAGAGGCTGGTCTGTGCTGTACTGTTCTGAACAGCTGTAGTGTCCTGTAGAGGCTGGTCTGTGCTGTACTGTTCTGAACAGCTGTAGTGTCCTGTAGAGGCTGGTATGTGTTGTACTGTTCTGAACAGCTGTAGTGTCCTGTAGAGGCTGGTCTGTGCTGTACTTTTCTGAACAGCTGTAGTGTTCTGTAGAGGCTGGTCTGTGCTGTACTGTTCTGTTCTGAACAGCTGTAGTGTCCTGTAGAGGCTGGTCTGTGCTGTACTGTTCTGTTCTGAACAGCTGTAGTGTCCTGTAAGGGCTGGTCTGTGCTGTACTGTTCTGAACAGCTGTAGTGTTCTGTAGAGGCTGGCCTGTGTTGTACTGTTCTGAACAGCTGTAGTGTCCTGTAGAGGCTGGTCTGTGCTGTACTGTTCTGAACAGCTGTAGTGTCCTGTAGAGGCTGGTCTGTGCTGTACTGTTCTGAACAGCTGTATTGTCCTGTAGAGGCTGGTCTGTGCTGTACTGTTCTGAACAGCTGTAGTGTCCTGTAGAGGCTGGTCTGTGCTGTACTGTTCTGAACAGCTGTAGTGTTCTGTAGAGGCTGGCCTGTGTTGTACTGTTCTGAACAGCTGTAATGTCCTGTAGAGGCTGGTCTGTGCTGTACTGTTCTGAACAGCTGTAGTGTCCTGTAGAGGCTGGTCTGTGCTGTACTGTTCTGAACAACTGTATTGTCCTGTAGAGGCTGGTCTGTGCTGTACTGTTCTGAACAGCTGTAGTGTCCTGTAGAGGCTGGTCTGTGCTGTACTGTTCCGAACAGCTGTATTGTCCTGTAGAGGCTGGCCTGTGTTGTACTGTTCTGAACAGTTGTAGTGTTCTGTAGAGGCTGGTCTGTGCTGTACTGTTCTGAACAGTTGTAGTGTTCTGTAGAGGCTGGTCTGTGCTGTACTGTTCTGAACAGCTGTATTGTCCTGTAGAGGCTGGTCTGTGCTGTACTGTTCTGAACAGCTGTAGTGTCCTGTAGAGGCTGGTCTGTGCTGTACTGTTCTGAACAGCTGTAGTGTACTGTAGAGGCTGGTCTGTGCTGTACTGTTCTGAACAGCTGTAGTGTCCTGTAGAGGCTGGTCTGTGCTGTACTGTTCTGAACAGCTGTAGTGTCCTGTAGAGGCTGGTCTGTGCTGTACTGTTCTGAACAGCTGTAGTGTCCTGTAGAGGCTGGTCTGTGCTGTACTGTTCTGAACAGCTGTAGTGTCCTGTAGAGGCTGGTCTGTGTTGTACTGTTCTGAACAGCTGTAGTGTCCTGTAGAGGCTGGTCTGTGCTGTACTTTTCTGAACAGCTGTAGTGTTCTGTAGAGGCTGGTCTGTGCTGTACTGTTCTGTTCTGAACAGCTGTAGTGTCCTGTAGAGGCTGGTCTGTGCTGTACTGTTCTGAACAGCTGTAGTGTCCTGTAGAGGCTGGTCTGTGCTGTACTGTTCTGAACAGCTGTAGTGTCCTGTAGAGGCTGGTCTGTGCTGTACTGTTCTGAACAGCTGTAGTGTCCTGTAGAGGCTGGTCTGTGTTGTACTGTTCTGAACAGCTGTAGTGTCCTGTAGAGGCTGGTCTGTGCTGTACTTTTCTGAACAGCTGTAGTGTTCTGTAGAGGCTGGTCTGTGCTGTACTGTTCTGTTCTGAACAGCTGTAGTGTCCTGTAGAGGCTGGTCTGTGCTGTACTGTTCTGTTCTGAACAGCTGTAGTGTCCTGTAAGGGCTGGTCTGTGCTGTACTGTTCTGAACAGCTGTAGTGTCCTGTAGAGGCTGGTCTGTGCTGTACTGTTCTGAACAGCTGTAGTGTCCTGTAGAGGCTGGTCTGTGCTGTACTGTTCTGAACAGCTGTAGTTTCCTGTAGAGGCTGGTCTGTGCTGTACTGTTCTGAACAGCTGTAGTGTCCTGTAGAGGCTGGTCTGTGCTGTACTGTTTAGAACAGCTGTAGTGTCCTGTAGAGGCTGGTCTGTGCTGTACTGTTCTGAACAGCTCTAGTGTCCTGTAGAGGCTGGTCTGTGCTGTACTGTTCTGAACAGCTGTGTACTGTTCTGAACGGCTGTAGTGTCCTGTAGAGGCTGGTCTGTGTTGTACTGTTCTGAACAGCTGTAGTGTCCTGTAGAGGCTGGTCTGTGCTGTACTGTTCTGAACAGCTGTAGTGTCCTGTAGAGGCTGGTCTGTGTTGTACTGTTCTGAACAGCTGTAGTGTCCTGTAGAGGCTGGTCTGTGCTGTACTGTTCTGAACAGCTGTAGTGTCCTGTAGAGGCTGGTCTGTGCTGTACTGTTCTGAACAGCTGTAGTGTCCTGTAGAGGCTGGTCTGTGCTGTACTGTTCTGAACAGCTGTAGTGTCCTGTAGAGGCTGGTCTGTGCTGTACTGTTCTGAACAGCTGTAGTGTTCTGTAGAGGCTGGCCTGTGTTGTACTGTTCTGAACAGCTGTAATGTCCTGTAGAGGCTGGTCTGTGCTGTACTGTTCTGAACAGCTGTAGTGTCCTGTAGAGGCTGGTCTGTGCTGTACTGTTCTGAACAACTGTATTGTCCTGTAGAGGCTGGTCTGTGCTGTACTGTTCTGAACAGCTGTAGTGTCCTGTAGAGGCTGGTCTGTGCTGTACTGTTCCGAACAGCTGTATTGTCCTGTAGAGGCTGGCCTGTGTTGTACTGTTCTGAACAGTTGTAGTGTTCTGTAGAGGCTGGTCTGTGCTGTACTGTTCTGAACAGTTGTAGTGTTCTGTAGAGGCTGGTCTGTGCTGTACTGTTCTGAACAGCTGTATTGTCCTGTAGAGGCTGGTCTGTGCTGTACTGTTCTGAACAGCTGTAGTGTCCTGTAGAGGCTGGTCTGTGCTGTACTGTTCTGAACAGCTGTAGTGTACTGTAGAGGCTGGTCTGTGCTGTACTGTTCTGAACAGCTGTAGTGTCCTGTAGAGGCTGGTCTGTGCTGTACTGTTCTGAACAGCTGTAGTGTCCTGTAGAGGCTGGTCTGTGCTGTACTGTTCTGAACAGCTGTAGTGTCCTGTAGAGGCTGGTCTGTGCTGTACTGTTCTGAACAGCTGTAGTGTCCTGTAGAGGCTGGTCTGTGTTGTACTGTTCTGAACAGCTGTAGTGTCCTGTAGAGGCTGGTCTGTGCTGTACTTTTCTGAACAGCTGTAGTGTTCTGTAGAGGCTGGTCTGTGCTGTACTGTTCTGTTCTGAACAGCTGTAGTGTCCTGTAGAGGCTGGTCTGTGCTGTACTGTTCTGTTCTGAACAGCTGTAGTGTCCTGTAAGGGCTGGTCTGTGCTGTACTGTTCTGAACAGCTGTAGTGTCCTGTAGAGGCTGGTCTGTGCTGTACTGTTCTGAACAGCTGTAGTGTCCTGTAGAGGCTGGTCTGTGCTGTACTGTTCTGAACAGCTGTAGTTTCCTGTAGAGGCTGGTCTGTGCTGTACTGTTCTGAACAGCTGTAGTGTCCTGTAGAGGCTGGTCTGTGCTGTACTGTTCAGAACAGCTGTAGTGTCCTGTAGAGGCTGGTCTGTGCTGTACTGTTCTGAACAGCTCTAGTGTCCTGTAGAGGCTGGTCTGTGCTGTACTGTTCTGAACAGCTGTAGTGTCCTGTAGAGGCTGGTCTGTGCTGTACTGTTCTGAACAGCTATAGTGTCCTGTAGAGGCTGGTCTGTGTTGTACTGTTCTGAACAGCTGTAGTGTCCTGTAGAGGCTGGTCTGTGCTGTACTGTTCTGAACAGCTGTAGTGTCCTGTAGAGGCTGGTCTGTGCTGTACTGTTCTGAACAGCTGTAGTGTCCTGTAGAGGCTGGTCTGTGCTGTACTGTTCTGAACAGTTGTAAACTCGTATGTGGAGGGGCAGGGGAAAAGCTCTTACTGATATGGGCTCTGCACTCTCACTTCACTCTCGAAACCAGCAACTAAGGATGACAGTGTTACTTTCATGACTCCATAACACCTTCAAACGTGCTAGACAGATTGAATATTCATGACAAAATAACCTATATGAATTTTTAAACAAGCTGTTGTTATGAAGAACTTCTTTTGATGAACCTTAGAAGAAACACTGTTCATTCAATGAAAAGTTGATGGACGATCAAATTGAAAATCATCAAACCAGTGATGTCATTTGATAGTATTCATTTTCAAAGAAGCACAATAGAAAGATAATAATATTTATATAATAATAATAATAAATATATAATAATAATAAGAATCTAGGCTGACTTAAAAAGTATATATATACATTTTACTAAGCAAGTCAGTTAAGAACAAATTGTTCATTACAATGACAGCTTACTAGGGAACAGTGGGTTAACTGCCTTGCTCAGGGGTAGAACAACAGATTCAGCCCAGGGATTTGATCCAGCAACCTTCCGGTTACTAGCCAAACACTCTAACCACTAGGCTACCTGCCAACTTGCTCACAGATGTTCTACCATGAGTGAGTGCTTTTGAGTGCTTTTGGTGACAAGCCAAATTTCTTCAGCCTCCTGAGGTTGAAGAGGCGCTGCTGCGCCTTCTTCACAATGCTGTCTGTGTGAGTGGACCAATTCAGTTTGTCTGTGATGTGTATGCCGAGGAACTTAAAACTTGCTACCCTCTCCACTAATGTTCCATCGATGTGAATAGGGGGGGTGTTCCCTCTGCTGTTTCCTTAGTTTTGTTGACGTTGAGTGTGAGGTTATTTTCCTGACACCACACTCCGAGGGCCCTCACATCCTCCCTGTAGGCCGTCGGTAATCAAGCCTACCACTGTTGTGTCGTCCGCAAACTTAATGATTGAGTTGGAGGCGTGCGTGGCCACGCAGTCGTGGGTGAACAGGGAGTACAGGAGAGGGCTCAGAACGCACCCTTGTGCGGGCCCCAGTGTTGAGGATCAGCGGGGTGGAGATGTTGTTGCCTACCCTCACCACCTGGGGGCGTCCCGTCAGGAGGTCCAGTTGCACAGGGCGGGGTCGAGACCCAGGGTTTTCGAGCTTGATGACGAGCTTGGAGGGTACTATGGTGTTGAATGCCGAGCTGTAGTCGATGAACAGCATTCTCACATAGGTATTCCTCTTGTCCAGATGGGTTAGGGCAGTGTGCAGTGTGGTTGAGATTGCATCGTCTGTGGACCTATTTGGGCGGTAAGCAAATTGGAGTGGGTCTAGGGTGTCAGGTAGGGTGGAGGTGATATGGTCTTGACTAGTCTCTCAAATCACTTCATGATGACGGAAGTGAGTGCTACGGGGCGGTAGTCGTTTAGCTCAGTTACCTTAGCTTTCTTGGGAACAGGAACAATGGTGGCCCTCTTGAAGCATGTGGGAACAGCAGACTGGTATAGGGATTGATTGAATATGTCCGTAAACACACCGGCCAGCTAGTCTGCGCATGCTCTAAGGGCGCGGCTGGGGATGCCGTCTGGGCCTGCAGCCTTGCGAGGGTTAACACGTTTAAATCTCTTACTCACCTCGGCTGCAGTGAAGGAGAGTCCGCATGTTTTCGTTGTAGGCCGTGTCAGTGGCACTGTATTGTCCTTAAAGCGGGCAAAAAAGTTATTTAGTCTGCCTGGGAGCAAGACATCCTGGTCCGTGACTGGGCTGGATTTCTTCTTGTAGTCCGTGATTGCCTGTAGACCCTGCCAGATGCCTCTTGTGTCTGAGCTGTTGAATTGAGATTATACTTTGTCTCTGTACTGACGCTTAGCTTGTTTGATAGCCTTGCGGAGGGAATAGCTACACTGTTTGTATTCGGTCATGTTTCCAGTCACCTTGCCCTGATTAAAAGCAGTGGTTCGCGCTTTCAGTTTCACGCGAATGCTGCCATCAATCCACGGTTTCTGGTTAGGGAATGTTTTAATCGTTGCTATGGGAACGACATCTTCAACGCACGTTCTAATGAACTCGCACACCGAATCAGCGTATTCGTCAATATTGTTATCTGACGCAATACGAAACATATCCCAGTCCACGTGATGGAAGCAGTTCTGGAGTGTGGAGTCAGCTTGGTCGGACCAGCGTTGGACAGACCTCAGCGTGGGAGCCTCTTGTTTTAGTTTCTGTCTGTAGGCAGGGATCAACAAAATGGAGTCGTGGTCAGCTTTTCCGAAAGGGGGGCGGGGCAGGGCCTTATATGCGTCGCGGAAGTTAGAGTAACAATGATCCAAGGTTTTTCCACCCCTGGTTACGCAATCGATATGCTGATAAAATTTAGGGAGTCTTGTTTTCAGATTTGCCTTGTTAAAATCCCCAGCTACAATGAATGCAGCCTCCGGATAAATGGATTCCAGTTTGCAAAGAGTCAAATAAAGTTTGTTCAGAGCCATCGATGTGTCTGCTTGGGGGGGGATATATGGACATATGGGATATATACGGCTGTGATTATAATCGAAGAGAATTCTCTTGGTAGATAATGTGGTCGACATTTGATTGTGAGGAATTCTAAATCAGGTGAACAGAAGGATTTGAGTTCCTGTATGTTTCTTTCATCACACCATGTCTCGTTAGCCATAAGGCATACGCCCCCACCCCTCTTCTTACCAGAAAGATGTTTGTTTCTGTCGGCACGATGCATGGAGAAACCCGCTGGCTGCACCGCCTCCGATAGCGTCTCTCCAGTGAGCCATGTTTCCGTGAAGCAAAGAACGTTACAGTCTCTGATGTCCCTCTGGAATGCTACTCTTGCTCGGATTTCATCAACCTTGTTGTCAAGAGACTGGACATTGGCGAGAAGAATGCTAGGGAGTGGTGCACGACGTGCCCGTCTCCGGAGTCTGACCAGAAGACCGCCTCGTTTCCCTCTTTTTCGGAGTCGTTTTTTTTGGGTCGCTGCATGGGATCCATTCCGTTGTCCAGTTTGAAAGGCAGAACACAGGATCCGCGTCGCGAAAAACATATTCTTGGTCGTACTGATGGTGAGTTGACGCTGATCTTATATTCAGTATTCTTCTCGACTGTATGTAATGAAACCTAAGATGACCTGGGGTACTAATATAAGAAATAACACGTAAAAAAAAAAGAAACTGCATAGTTTCCTAGGAACGCGAAGCGAGGCGGCCATCTCTGTCGGCGCCGGAAGCAATAATTATTACAGTATTACTGATCTTATAACCATCTGTGTTCCAGGTCACCTGTGTCAGACGTCATGACGACGGGCCCGTCTGCACGGTACCGTCCCACCTGGGACCTGGCCCTGGACCCCCTGATGTCCTGCAAGCTGTGCCTTGGGGACTTCCCCCCGTGAGCAGATGACCACCATCAGCCAGTGCCAATGTGTCTTCTGCAGCCTGGTCAGTAGGTACAGCCAACACACCTGAATAGGTCCTGTTCATTAGGCACCAAACAGAAGAAAACAGATGGAATCACACACTTCACTAAGCACATATCTATTTAAGTCAGTAGCACACCTCTTTTGAGGTGTGGAGGAAAGAGCATTTTTACATTATGAATCAGATAGAGGCCATGGCTGTATTAAGACTGGGCTGTGTTAATTAAGTATCAAACAGAAGAAAACGGAGTGAAACAGTGAGGAACTACCTGAACTTGTCTAATAGGAAACACACGTTTTCGTGTTCTGTTGCAAAACATTTTGTTACCGTGTGCCTTAATGATAAGACGGAAAGTGAAAATGAATGTTTTTTTATTGGATACTTCTAGGTATTCCCTCCCTGTTTAAGTCTGTTTTCTTCCACTTGGTGCCTGATGAAATCTATCCAGTCTTAATGGATCCTGATATAGCCATGTACTCTGATTGTGCACTTTCTCCTAGTACCCCTACAAGTGTGCTGACTTAAGTAGAGCTGCAGTTAGTGAAGAGTGTGATTGAGAACAGGACAGCACTCAGCAGTGCAGAACGTACCGTACTTCAGAGCTCTGGTCAAAAGTCGTACAGTATAAAATGAATAGGGTACCATTTGAAACACAGGACCTATTCTGATGAGGAGGAGCAGCTTGGACTGTGTTGATGTAACTGTTCTTGTTCCTCCTAAGGGAGAGTGTAACTTGTTAAGAGTCGATGTCAACATTATGTAATGTCTGCCTGCCTGTATCATCATGTAGGAAGACTAGAGGATACTAGAGAACTGGGATAAGTCTAGTCCTGTTCTGTCCTGTCCTTTTCCGACCTGTTCTGTCCTGTGCTGTCATGCAGGTAAAAGAGGACCCAAAAGCGACTTAACAGAAACAGAGTTTATTAAAGTCCAAAACGGAATAACAGAATTCCTCTAGACTTGTAGAGGAGAAACAACTGGAGAAGCGGCCACAGACTGCAGGTCGCTCAGGCGCAGGCCGTAGTCGACTGAGACACCTGCTCACACGCAGCATCTGATGAAGGCACAAAACACGACAGGACAGGGTGATACACAATCACGGCAAAAACACGACAGGACAGGGCGAAACGCAATCACGGCATGGTGAATACAATACAAGGAACCGAAGGAACAGGAACGGATCACAAAGGAATAAATAGGGACTCTAATCAGGGGAAAGGATCGGGAACAGGTGTGGGAAGACTAAATGATGATTAGGGGAATAGGAACAGCTGGGAGCAGGAACGGAACGACAGAGAGAAGAGAGAGCGAGAGAGTGAGAGAGGGAGGGGGAGAGAGAGGGATAGAAGGAGGGAAAGAACCAAACAAGACCAGCAGAGGGAAACGAATAGCATGGGGAGCACAGGGACAAGACATGACAATAAATGACAAACATGACAGTACCCCCACTCACCGAGCGCCTCCTGGCGCACTCGAGGAGGAATCCTGGCGGCAACGGAGGAAATCATCGATGAGCGAACGGTCCAGCACGTCCCGAGACGGAACCCAACTCCTCTCCTCAGGACCGTAACCCTCCCAATCCACTAGGTATTGGGACCCCGTCCCCGAGAACGCATGTCCATAATCTTATGTACCTTGTAAATAGGTGCGCTCGACAAGGACGGGAGGGGGGAGGGAAGACGAACGGGGTGCGAAGAAAGGGCTTAACACAGGAGACATGGAAGACAGGATGGACGCGACGAAGATGTCGCGGAAGAAGCAGTCGCACAGCGACAGGATTGACGACCTGGGAGACACGGAACGGACCAATGAACCGCGGAGTCAACTTACGAGAAGCTGTCGTAAGAGGAAGGTTGCGAGTGGAAAGCCACACTCTCTGGCCGCAACAATACCTTGGACTCTTAATCCTGCGTTTATTGGCGGCTCTCACCGTCTGTGCCCTGTAACGGCAAAGTGCAGACCTCACCCTCCTCCAGGTGCGCTCACAACGTTGGACAAACGCTTGAGCGGAGGGAACGCTGGACTCGGCAAGCTGGGATGAGAACAGAGGAGGCTGGTAACCCAGACTACTCTGAAACGGAGATAACCCGGTAGCAGACGAAGGAAGCGAATTATGAGCGTATTCTGCCCAGGGGAGCTGTTCTGCCCAAGACGCAGGGTTTCTGAAAGAAAGGCTGCGTAGTATGCGACCAATCGTCTGATTGGCCCTCTCTGCTTGACCGTTAGACTGGGGATGAAACCCGGAAGAGAGACTGACGGACGCACCAATCAAACGACAGAACTCCCTCCAAAACTGTGACGTGAATTGCGGGCCTCTGTCTGAAACGGCGTCTAACGGGAGGCCATGAATTCTGAATACATTCTCAATAATGATTTGTGCCGTCTCCTTAGCGGAAGGAAGTTTAGCGAGGGGAATGAAATGTGCCGCCTTAGAGAACCTATCGACAACCGTCAGAATCACAGTCTTCCCCGCAGACAAAGGCAGACCGGTAATGAAGTCTAAGGCAATGTGAGACCATGGTCGAGAAGGAATGGGGAGCGGTCTGAGACGACCGGCAGGGGGAGAGTTACCCGACTTAGTCTGCGCGCAGTCCGAACAAGCAGCCACGAAACGGCGCGTGTCACGCTCCTGAGTCGGCCACCAAAAGCGCTGGCGAATAGACGCAAGAGTGCCTCGAACACCGGGATGACCCGCTAACTTGGCAGAGTGAGCCCACTGAAGAACAGCCAGACGAGTGGAAACAGGAACGAAAAGGAGGTTACTAGGACAAGCGCGCGGCGACGCAGTGTGCGTGAGTGCTTGCTTAACCTGTCTTTCAATTCCCCAGACTGTTAACCCGACAACACGCCCATAAGGAAGAATCCCCTCGGGATCAGTAGAAGCCACAGAAGAACTAAACAGACGGGATAAGGCATCAGGCTTGGTGTTCTTGCTACCCGGACGGTAAGAAATCACAAACTCGAAACGAGCGAAAAACAACGCCCAACGAGCTTGACGGGCATTAAGTCGTTTGGCAGAACGGATGTACTCAAGGTTCTTATGGTCTGTCCAAACGACAAAAGGAACGGTCGCCCCCTCCAACCACTGTCGCCATTCGCCTAGGGCTAAGCGGATGGCGAGCAGTTCACGGTTACCCACATCATAGTTGCGCTCAGATGGCGACAGGCGATGAGAAAAATAAGCGCAAGGATGAACCTTATCGTCAGACTGGAAGCGCTGGGATAGAATGGCTCCCACGCCTACCTCTGAAGCGTCAACCTCGACAATGAATTGTCTAGTGACGTCAGGAGTAACGAGGATAGGAGCGGACGTAAAACGTTCTTTTAGAAGATCAAAAGCTCCCTGGGCGGAACCGGACCACTTAAAACACGTCTTGACAGAAGTAAGAGCTGTGAGAGGGGCAGCAACTTGACCGAAATTACGAATGAAACGCCGATAGAAATTAGCGAAACCTAAAAGCGCTGCAACTCGACACGTGACCTTGGAACGGGCCAATCACTGACAGCTTGGACCTTAGCGGAATCCATCTGAATGCCTTCAGCGGAAATAACGGAACCGAGAAAAGTAACGGAGGAGACATGAAAAGAGCACTTCTCAGCCTTTACGTAGAGACAATTCTCTAAAAGGCGCTGTAGAACACGTCGAACGTGCTGAACATGAATCTCGAGTGACGGAGAAAAATCAGGATATCGTCAAGATAGACAAAAACAAAAATGTTCAGCATGTCTCTCAGAACATCATTAACTAATGCCTGAAAAACAGCTGGCGCATTGGCGAGACCGAACGGCAGAACCCGGTACTCAAAATGCCCTAACGGAGTATTAAACGCCGTTTTCCACTGTCCCCTCTCTGATGCGCACGAGATGGTAAGCGTTACGAAGGTCCAACTTAGTAAAGCACCTGGCTCCCTGCAGAATCTCGAAGGCTGATGACATAAGGGGAAGCGGATAACGATTCTTAACCGTTATGTCATTCAGCCCTCGATAATCCACGCAGGGGCGCAGAGTACCGTCCTTCTTCTTAACAAAAAGAACCCCGCCCCGGCCGGAGAGGAAGAAGGCACTATGGTACCGGCGTCAAGAGACACAGACAAATAATCCTCGAGAGCCTTACGTTCGGGAGCCGACAGAGAGTATAGTCTACCTCGAGGAGGAGTGGTCCCCGGAAGGAGATCAATACTACAATCATACGACCGGTGAGGAGGAAGGGAGTTGGCTCGGGACCGACTGAAGACCGTGCGCAGATCATGATATTCCTCCGGCACTCCTGTCAAATCGCCAGGTTCCTCCTGAGAAGTAGGGACAGAAGAAACGGGAGGGATGGCAGACATTAAACACTTCACATGACAAGAAACGTTCCAGGATAGGATAGAATTACTAGACCAATTAATAGAAGGATTATGACATACTAGCCAGGGATGACCCAAAACAACAGGTGTAAACGGTGAACGGAAAATCAAAAAAGAAATAGTCTCACTGTGGTTACCAGATACTGTGAGGGTTAAAGGTAGTGTCTCAAATCTGATACTGGGAAGATGACTACCATCTAAGGCGAACATGGGCGTAGGCTTATCTAACTCTCTGAAAGGAATGTCATGTTTCCGAACCCATGCTTCGTCCATGAAACAACCCTCAGCCCCAGAGTCTATCAAGGCACTACATGTAGCACCCGAACCGGTCCAGCGTAGGTGGACCGACAAAGTAGTACAGGACTTTGATGGAGAGACTTGAGTAGTTGCGCTCACCTGTAGCCCTCCGCTTACAGATGAGCTCTGGCTTTTACTGGACATGAATTAACAAAATGTCCAGCAACTCCACAATAGAGGCACAGGCGGTTGGTAATCCTCCGTTCCCTCTCCTTATTCGAGATGCGAATCCCTCCCAGCTGCATGGGCTCAGTCTCAAAGCCAGAGGGGGAGATGGTTGCGATGCGGAGCAGGGAAACACCGTTGATGCGAGCTCTCTTCCACGAGCCCGGTGACGAAGATCTACCCGTCGTTCTATGCGGATGGCGAGAGCAATCAAAGAGTCCACATCTGAAGGAACCTCCCGGGAGAGAATCTCATCCTTAACCACTGCGTGGAGTCCCTCCAGAAAACGAGCGAGCAGCGCCGGCTCGTTCCACTCACTAGAGGCAGCAAGAGTGCGAAACTCAATGGAATAATCCGTTATGGACCGTTCACCTTGGCATAAGGAAGCCAGGGCCCTAGAAGCCTCCCCACCAAAACTGAACGGTCAAAAACCCGAATCATCTCCTCTTTAAAGTTCTGGAAATCGTTAGAGCAAACAGCCCTTGCCTCCCAGATAGCTGTGCCCCATTCTCGAGCCCGGCCAGTAAGGAGTGAAATGACGTAAGCAACCCGAGCTCTCTCTCTAGAGTATGTGTTGGGTTGGAGAGAGAACACAATCTCACACTGCGTGAGAAAGGAGCGGCACTCAGTGGGCTGCCCGGAGTAGCAAGGTGGGTTATTAACCCTAGGTTCTGGAGGCTCGGCAGGCCAGGAAGTAACAGGTGGCACGAGACGTAGACTCTGGAACTGTCCAGAGAGGTCGGAAACCTGAGCAGCCAGGTTTTCCACGGCATGGCGAGCAGCAGACAATTCCTGCTCGTGTCTGCCGAGCATGGCTCCTTGGATCTCGACGGCAGTGTAACGAGCGTCTGAAGTCGCTGGGTCCATTCCTTGGTCGGTTCCTTCTGTCATGCAGGTAAAAGAGGACCCAAAAGCGACTTAACAGAAACAGAGTTTATTAAAGTCCAAAACGGAATAACAGAATTCCTCTAGACTTGTAGAGGAGAAACAACTGGAGAAGCGGCCACAGACTGCAGGTCGCTTCGGGTAGGCGCAGGCCGTAGTCGACTGAGACACCTGCTCACACGCAGCATCTGATGAAGGCACAAAACACGACAGGACAGGGTGATACACAATCACGGCAAAAACACGACAGGACAGGGCGAAACGCAATCACGGCATGGTGAATACAATACAAGGAACCGAAGGAACAGGAACGGATCACAAAGGAATAAATAGGGACTCTAATCAGGGGAAAGGATCGGGAACAGGTGTGGGAAGACTAAATGATGATTAGGGGAATAGGAACAGCTGGGAGCAGGAACGGAACGACAGAGAGAAGAGAGAGCGAGAGAGTGAGAGAGGGAGGGGGAGAGAGAGGGATAGAAGGAGGGAAAGAACCAAACAAGACCAGCAGAGGGAAACGAATAGCATGGGGAGCACAGGGACAAGACATGACAATAAATGACAAACATGACAGTGCTTTCATGTCCTGTCCTTTACTGTCCTGCCCTGTTCTGTCCTGTTCTGTCCTGTTCTGTTCTGTCCTGTTCTGTACTGTCCTGTTCTGTTCTGTCCTGTTCTGTCCTGTCCTGTCCTGTTCTGTTCTGTCCTGTTCTGTACTGTCCTGTTCTGTTCTGTCCTGTTCTGTACTGTCCTGTTCTGTTCTGTCCTGTTCTGTTCTGTTCTGTCCTGTTCTGTTCTGTTCTGTCCTGTTCTGTCCTGTTCTGTTCTGTCCTGTTCTGTTCTGTTCTGTCCTGTTCTGTACTGTCCTGTTCTACACTGTCCTGTTCTGTTCTGTCCTGTTCTGTACTGTCTTGTTCTACACTGTTCTGTCCTGTTCTGTACTGTCCTGTTCTACACTGTTCTGTACTGTCCTGTTCTACACTGTTCTGTCCTGTTCTGTTCTGTCCTGTTCTGTTCTGTCCTGTCCTGTACTGTCCTGTTCTGTTCTGTCCTGTTCTGTACTGTCCTGTTCTACACTGTTCTGTTCTGTCCTGTTCTGTTCTGTCCTGTTCTGTACTGTCCTGTTCTACACTGTTCTGTTCTGTCCTGTTCTGTTCTGTCCTGTTCTGTTCTGTTCTGTTCTACACTGTTCTGTTCTGTCCTGTTCTGTTCTACACTGTTCTGTTCTGTCCTGTTCTGTTCTACACTGTTCTGTCCTGTCCTGTTCTGTCCTGTCCTGTTCTGTTCTACACTGTTCTGTTCTGTCCTGTTCTGTTCTGTCCTGTTCTGTTCTACACTGTTCTGTTCTGTCCTGTTCTGTTCTGTCCTGTTCTGTCCTGTTCTGTTCTGTTCTGTCCTGTTCTGTACTGTCCTGTTCTGTTCTGTTCTGTCCTGTTCTGTTCTGTACTGTCCTGTTCTGTTCTGTCCTGTTCTGTTCTACACTGTTCTGTCCTGTCCTGTTCTGTCCTGTCCTGTTCTGTTCTACACTGTTCTGTTCTGTCCTGTTCTGTTCTGTCCTGTTCTGTTCTACACTGTTCTGTTCTGTCCTGTTCTGTTCTGTCCTGTTCTGTCCTGTTCTGTTCTACACTGTTCTGTTCTGTCCTGTTCTGTTCTGTCCTGTTCTGTTCTACACTGTTCTGTTCTGTCCTGTTCTGTTCTGTCCTGTTCTGTCCTGTTCTACACTGTTCTGTTCTGTCCTGTTCTGTCCTGTTCTGTCCTGTTCTGTTCTGTCCTGTTCTGTTCTGTCCTGTTCTGTTCTGTCCTGTTCTGTTCTGTCCTGTTCTGTTCTGTTCTGTCCTGTTCTGTTCTGTCCTGTTCTGTTCTGTTCTGTTCTACACTGTTCTGTTCTGTCCTGTTCTGTTCTACACTGTTCTGTCCTGTCCTGTTCTGTCCTGTCCTGTTCTGTTCTGTTCTGTCCTGTTCTGTTCTGTCCTGTTCTGTTCTGTTCTACACTGATCTGTTCTGTCCTGTTCTGTTCTACACTGTTCTGTTCTGTCCTGTTCTGTTCTACACTGTTCTGTTCTGTTCTGTCCTGTTCTGTTCTACACTGTTCTGTTCTGTCCTGTTCTGTTCTACACTGTTCTGTTCTGTTCTGTCCTGTTCTGTTCTACACTGTTCTGTTCTGTCCTGTTCTGTTCTACACTGTTCTGTTCTGTCCTGTTCTGTTCTACACTGTTCTGTCCTGTTCTGTTCTGTCCTGTTCTGTTCTGTTCTGTCCTGTTCTGTTCTGTTCTGTTCTGTTCTGTCCTGTTCTGTCCTGTTCTGTTCTGTCCTGTCCTGTTCTGTTCTGTCCTGTTCTGTTCTGTTCTGTTCTGTTCTGTTCTGTCCTGTTCTGTTCTGTCCTGTTCTGTCCTGTTCTGTCCTGTTCTGTTCTTTCCTGTCCTGTTCTGTTCTGTTCTGTCCTGTTCTGTTCTGTCCTGTTCTGTTCTGTACTGTCCTGTTCTGCACTATCCTGTTATACACTGTCCTGTTCTGTACTGTCCTGTTCTGTACTGTCCTGTTATACACTGTCCTGTTCTGAACTGTCCTGTTCTGCACTATCCTATTATACACTGTCATGTTATACACTGTCCTGTTCTGTACTGTCCTGTTCTGTACTATCCTGTTATACACTGTCCTGTTCTGTACTGTCCTGTTCTGCACTATCCTATTATACACTGTCCTGTTCTGTACTGTCCTGTTCTGCACTATCCTATTATACACTGTCCTGTTCTGTACTGTCCTGTTTTGCACTATCCTATTATACACTGTCCTGTTCTACACTGTCCTGTTCTGTACTATCCTATTATACACTGTCCTGTTCTGTACTGTCCTGTTCTGCACTATCCTATTATACACTGTCCTGTTCTGTACTGTCCTGTTCTGTACTATCCTGTTATACACTGTCCTGTGCTGTACTATCCTATTATACACTGTCATGTTCTGTACTATCCTATTATACACTGTCATGTTATACACTGTCCTGTTCTGTACTGTCCTGTTCTGCACTATCCTATTATACACTGTCCTGTTCTGTACTGTCCTGTTCTGCACTATCCTATTATACACTGTCCTGTTCTACACTGTCCTGTTCTGTACTATCCTATTATACACTGTCCTGTTCTGTACTATCCTGTTATACACTGTCCTGTTCTGTACTATCCTATTATACACTGTCCTGTTCTGTACTGTCCTGTTCTGCACTATCCTATTATACACTGTCCTGTTCTACACTGTCCTGTTCTGTACTATCCTGTTATACACTGTCCTGTTCTGTACTATCCTATTATACACTGTCCTGTTCTGTACTATCCTGTTATACACTGTCCTGTTCTGTACTATCCTATTATACACTGTCCTGTTCTGTACTGTCCTGTTCTGCACTATCCTATTATACACTGTCCTGTTCTACACTGTCCTGTTCTGTACTATCCTGTTATACACTGTCCTGTTCTGTACTATCCTATTATACACTGTCATGTTCTGTACTGTCCTGTTCTGCACTATCCTGTTATACACTGTCCTGTTCTGTACTATCCTATTATACACTGTCCTGTTCTGTTCTGTCCTGTTCTGCACTATCCTGTTCTACACTATCCTGTTCTACACTGTCCTGTTCTGCACTATCCTGTTCTACACTATCCTGTTCTACACTGTTCTGTTCTGTACTATCCTATTATACACTGTCCTGTTCTGTTCTGTCCTGTTCTGCACTATCCTGTTCTACACTATCCTGTTCTACACTGTCCTGTTCTGTACTGTCCTGTTCTGCACTATCCTATTATACACTGTCCTGTCCTGTTCTGCACTATCCTATTATACACTGTCCTGTCCTGTTCTGCACTATCCTATTATACACTGTCCTGTTCTGTTCTGTCCTGTTCTGCACTATCCTGTTCTACACTATCCTGTTCTACACTGTCCTGTTCTGTACTGTCCTGTTCTGCACTATCCTGTTCTACACTGTCCTGTTCTGTTCTGTCCTGTTCTGCACTATCCTGTTCTACACTATCCTGTTCTACACTGTCCTGTTCTGTACTGTCCTGTTCTGCACTATCCTGTTCTGCACTATCCTATTATACACTGTCCTGTTCTGTACTGTCCTGTTCTGCACTATCCTATTATACACTGTCCTGTTCTGTACTGTCCTGTTCTGCACTATCCTATTATACACTGTCCTGTTCTGTACTGTCCTGTTCTGTACTATCCTGTTCTGCACTATCCTATTATACACTGTCCTGTTCTGTACTGTCCTGTTCTGCACTATCCTGTTCTGCACTATCCTATTATACACTGTCCTGTTCTGTACTGTCCTGTTCTGCACTATCCTATTATACACTGTCCTGTTCTGTACTGTCCTGTTCTGCACTATCCTGTTCTGCACTATCCTATTATACACTGTCCTGTTCTGTACTGTCCTGTTCTGCACTATCCTATTATACACTGTCCTGTTCTGTACTGTCCTGTTCTGCACTATCCTATTATACACTGTCCTGTTCTGTACTGTCCTGTTCTGTACTATCCTGTTCTACACTATCCTGTTCTGTTCTGTCCTGTTCTGTACTGTCCTGTTCTGCACTATCCTGTTCTACACTATCCTGTTCTACACTGTCCTGTTCTGTACTGTCCTGTTCTGCACTATCCTGTTCTACACTATCCTGTTCTACACTGTCCTGTTCTGTACTGTCCTGTTCTGCACTATCCTATTATACACTGTCCTGTTCTGTACTGTCCTGTTCTGTACTGTCCTGTTCTGCACTATCCTATTATACACTGTCCTGTTCTGTACTGTCCTGTTCTGCACTATCCTATTATACACTGTCCTGTTCTGTACTGTCCTGTTCTGTACTATCCTATTATACACTGTCCTGTTCTGTACTGTCCTGTTCTGCACTATCCTATTATACACTGTCCTGTTCTGTACTGTCCTGTTCTGCACTATCCTATTATACACTGTCCTGTTCTGTACTGTCCTGTTCTGTACTATCCTGTTATACACTGTCCTGTTCTGTACTATCCTGTTATACACTGTCATGTTCTGTACTGTCCTGTTCTGCACTATCCTGTTCTACACTGTCCTGTTCTGTACTATCCTGTTATACACTGTCCTGTTCTGTTCTGTCCTGTTCTGCACTATCCTGTTCTACACTATCCTGTTCTACACTGTCCTGTTCTGTACTGTCCTGTTCTGCACTATCCTATTATACACTGTCCTGTCCTGTTCTTTCCTGTACTGTTCTGTTCTGTCCTGCCCTGTCCCATTCTGTTCTGTCCTGTCCTGTACTGTCCTGTCCTGTTCTTTCCTGTACTGTTCTGTCCTGTACTGTTCTGTCCTGTACTGTTCTGTCTTGCTCTGCTCAAAAGTAGTGCACTTTATTGGAGATGAGGTGCAATTTGGGACACACACACTATCCATTGTATTTTTGTAATAAAGTTTAATTCCTCTGCTTCTCCCTTGCAGTGCCTGCAGCAGTATGTTGAACTTCTGATCAAAGAGGGCCTCGAAACCACTATTAGCTGTCCAGACTCTGCCTGCCCAAACCAAGGTCACCTGCTAGAGAATGAGGTATAGTAAAGTAGTTCTACCAGGCTTCCAATTGAACTCACTGAGCCCGTCCCAAATGGCACCCTATTCCCTATGTAGTGCACTAGTGTTGATCAGGGCCTATAAGTAGGGAATAGGGTGCCATTTGAGACACTGTCACTGAGATCTCCAAGTACTGTAGCTATTTGTCTCTATTCCCATTGAACCTGGATGCGTCTTCAACAGGTTAAGAGTGCAACAAGCAGGGTGATGTGAGACCCATATCTGTGTATGTCTCTGTCTTGCAGATTGAATGCATGGTGGCAGCAGGGAGCATGCAGAGGTACAGGAGGCTGCAGTTTGAGAGAGGTACGTACAGGCAACTTCCTTGACCTCTAACCCCTGACAGGTGACTCATGACCATTCACAAGCTGTGGTAGTAGAGAGAGCTAGTTATCAATGTGACTCCCTCCCGCTCTCCTCCACTGTAGACCTATCTTAACCTCTCAAAACATTATCTAAGACTCACAGAGAGAAGAGACTGAGAGTGGACACAGGACAGGTCACAGCCCTGATCACTGACCCTTTAACCCTGACACTGACCATACAGGCTGCAGGAGTAGAGAAAAGGGAGACACTGACCATACAGGCTGTAGGAGTGGAGAAAAGGGAGACACTGGACTGTTTATTCAGTAATGTGTCTTCTTTCTCCTCTACTTTTAGACCTATCTTAGCCTCTGTTCAGATGACATAAGGCTCTCCGACAGAGCCGAAGGCTGGGAGCTTTTTCTCTCCATCTTAACTAATCAAATTCAGTTTCATTGGATTTGCGTAGGATTTAATTGGAAACCCCTTCAGATAAACAATCCCAAGACATCTGGCTCATGGATAATGGTAGATGAGAACTTTTTAGTGGATGCACACACACACACACACACACACACACACACACACACACACACACACACACACACACACACACACACACACACACACACACACACACACACACACACACACACACACACACACACACACACACACACACACACACACACACACACACAGCAGTTGTTGTTAAATGTTCTGTACTGGATGTGTTAGGCTTTTATTTTTTACTCCTGTCCACAGAAGAGTTCAAGAAGATTAGCATAATTGTGATGAGAGGGAGATCAAGCCAGGACATCAAATCATACTGTATTTCAGAATAGCTTCTATTGAGATGCCAAAGATAGAGAAGTGGAAATGGCCTCAGAAGCTGTGCTGGTAGCCTTGTTCTACATGTTTCTCTATTGGGTGTGCCGTTCCCACATGTTTCCTGTGGAGGTATGAGGTCCCAGGCATAGAAATACAATGAATAGTACGTGATTCCCCATTTTAAGTAAACGTTCCGTGATGCGTTCCGTGATGGGTAGACCGGCGGCCATATTGACTGTACCATGAAGTCTGTTTCTGTGGTATCTGTCCATTTGTGATAGGAGGATAACAGTGGAAAATGGGCTGAAACAGGGAAGGACTACCTGAACTCATCCAATACAATGTTAGTTTTCCACTGCAAAACGTTTTGTTACAATGTCCTTAATGAATAGGACCCTGGCCATGTGTGTCTTCCACAGAGGTGCTGCTGGACCCGTGTCGAACCTGGTGCCCGTCCTCGTCATGCCAGGCAGTGTGCCAACTGAAGGAGGGGGAAGTGGCACTACCACAGCTGGTCCAGTGCTCGGTGTGCAGGTTGGAGTTCTGCTCAGCCTGCCAGGCCAGCTGGCATAAAGGACAGGCCTGCCAGGACAACATGCCCATCATTACCTTCCTACCCGGGGAGACCAGGTAGGCTACAACATTACTACTACTGCCATTACAAACACAACTACAACACTACAACACAGCTACTACTACAACTACTACTCTACTACTACAGCTACTACAATACAGCTAATACTACAACATGCCTAGTACTACTACACACATACTACAACTATCACTACTACAACAAAACAGCTACTACTACCACTACTAATACAATACACCTACTACTACTACAACACACCTACTACACACATACTACTACTAATACTAATACTACTACTACAACAACGCAGGTACTACTACTACACATATACTACTAGTACTACTACTACTGTCACTACTACAACAATACAGCTACTACTACAACTTCTAATACAATACACCTACTACTACTACTACCACTAATACTACAATACACCTACTACTACAACACATCTACTATTACTACTACTACTACTACCGCTACTACTACAACACATTTACTACAACTACTGCTGCTACTACTACACACCTACTACTAGTACCACTACTACTACAACAACACATCTACTATTACACACATACTACTACTAACTACTACTATCATTGCAATACACTACAATACAGCTAATACTACTACTACTACTACAACAACACACCTAGTACTACAACGCATGTACTACTACAACTACTACTACAAAACACATACTACTGCTACCACTACTACGACTACTACTACTACCACTACTTATACTACAACACATTTACTACTACTACTACAACAACACATTTACTACTACTATTACTACTACTAATACCACTACTGCAACACATTTACTACTACTACTACTACTACTACCTCTACTACAACACATGTACTACTACTATTACTACTTCTACTACTACTACCTCTACTATAACACATTTACTACTACTACTACTACTACTACCTCTACTACAACACATTTACTACTACTATTACTACTTCTACTACTACTACTACCACTACTACTACTACAACACATTTACTACTACTATTACTACTATTACTATTACTGCTACTACTACTACGACAACACATTTACTACTACTAGTACTACTACTACTACTACTACTACTACTACTACTACTACTACTACTACTACTACTACTACTACTACCTCTACTACAACACATTTACTACTACTATTACTACTTCTACTACTACTACTACCACTACTACTACCACAACACATTTACTACTACTATTACTACTATTACTATTACTGCTACTACTACTACTACAACACATTTACTACTATTATTACTACGATTACTACTACTTCTACTACCACTACTATTACTACTACTACCACGACTATTACTACCACTACTACTAGTACAACATATTTACTCCTACTATTACTACTATTACTACTACTACTACTACCTCTACTACAACACATTTACTACTACTATTACTACTTCTACTACTACTACTACCACTACTACTACCACAACACATTTACTACTACTATTACTACTATTACTATTACTGCTACTACTACTACTACAACACATTTACTACTATTACTACTACTACTATGACTATTACTACCACTACTACTAGTACAACATATTTACTCCTACTATTACTACTACTACTACTACTACTACTACTACTACCTCTACTACAACACATTTACTACTACTATTACTACTTCTACTACTACCACTACTACTACCACAACACATTTACTACTACTATTATTACTATTACTGCTACTACTACTACTACTACTACTACTACTACTACTACTACTACTACTACCTCTACTACAACACATTTACTACTACTATTACTACTTCTACTACTACCACTACTACTACCACAACACATTTACTACTACTATTATTACTATTACTATTACTGCTACTATTACTACTTCTACTACTACTATTACCACTACTACTACCACAACACATTTACTACTACTACTACTACTACTACTACCTCTACTACAACACATTTACTACTACTACTACTACTACTACTACTACTACTACTACTACTACTACCTCTACTACAACACATTTACTACTACTATTACTACTACTACTACTATCACAACACATTTACTACTACTATTACTACTATTACTATTACTGCTACTACTACAACACATTTACTACTATTATTACTACTATTACTATTACTGCTACTACTACTACTACAACACATTTACTACTATTATTACTACGATTACTACTACTACTACCACTACTATTACTACTACTACTACGACTATTACTACTATTACTAGTATTACTATTACTGCTACTACTACTACTACAACACATTTACTACTATTATTACTACGATTACTACTACTACTACCACTACTATTACTACTACTACTACGACTACTACTACTATTACTACTATTACTATTACTGCTACTACTACTACTACAACACATTTACTACTATTATTACTACTATTACTATTACTGCTACTACTACTACTACAACACATTTACTACTACTATTAGTACTATTACTATTACTGCTACTACTACTACTACAACACATTTACTACTATTATTACTACGATTAATACTACTACTACTACCACTTCTATTACTACTACTACTAAGACTATTACTACCACTACTACTAGTACAACATATTTACTCCTACTATTACTACTACTACTACTACTACTACTACTACTACTACCTCTACTACAACACATTTACTACTACTATTACTACTTCTACTACTACTACTACTACCACTACTACTACCACAACACATTTACTACTACTATTACTACTATTACTATTACTGCTACTACTACTACTACAACACATTTACTACTGTTATTACTACGATTACTACTACTACTACCACTACTATTACTACTACGACTATTACTACCACTACTACTAGTACAACATATTTACTCCTACTATTACTACTACTAATACCACTACTGCAACACATTTACTACTACTACTACTACTACACATTTAGTACTACTACTACTACTTCTATTACTACACATTTATTACTACTAGTACTACTACTACTACTACTACTACTACTACTACTACTACTACTACTACTACCTCTACTACAACACATTTACTACTACTATTACTACTATTACTATTACTGCTACTACTACTACTACAACACATTTACTACTATCATTACTACTATTACTACTATTACTATTACTGCTACTACTACTACTACAACACATTTACTACTATCATTACTACTATTACTATTACTGCTTCTACTACTACTATTACTACTACTACTATGACTATTACTACCACTACTACTAGTACAACATATTTACTCCTACTATTACTACTACTACTACTACTACTACTACTACCTCTACTACAACACATTTACTACTACTATTACTACTTCTACTACTACTACTACCACTACTACTATCACAACACATTTACTACTACTATTACTACTATTACTATTTCTGCTACTACTACTACTACAACACATTTACTACTACTATTACTACGATTACTACTACTACTACTATTACTACTACTACTATGACTATTACTACCACTACTACTAGTACAACATATTTACTCCTACTATTACTACTACTAATACCACTACTGCAACACATTTACTACTACTACTACTACTACTACCTCTACTACAACACATTTACTACTACTATTACTACTTCTACTACTACTACTACCACTACTACTACCACAACACATTTACTACTACTATTACTATTACTGCTACTACTACTACTACAACACATTTACTACTACTATTACTACTACTAATACCACTACTGCAACACATTTACTACTACTACTACTACTACTACACATTTAGTACTACTACTACTACTTCTATTACTACACATTTTTTTACCACTAGTACTACTACTACTACTACTACTACTACTACTACTACACATTTACTACTACTACCATTACTACTACAAAACACCTACTACTACCACTACTACTACTACAACACACCTACCACTACTACTACAAAACACCTACGTACTTCTACTACTATGACACACCTTCCACTACTACTGCAACACATGTACTACTACTGCTACTGCTACTACTACTACTACTACTACTACTTGCCTACTGTACCCTGAACCAGGGTAGGGTTCAGTAGGAAGGAACCAGTTTGAAACATTGTAAAATGGCAAGGTTCTATTTCAACGTGTCCAATGAGTTCACAGACAATATGAACACAACAAGGCCCAACACAGAGTCAATGATGGACTGATGTTTAGCTGTTAGTATCACTCGTATTATCCCTGACAGTGCAGTATGTACAGGTATGTACAGGTCTATATATGTCCGGTCCCCTGATGATTATTGTCTTCCAGTTCCTTCTACAAGAGCGACGATGAAGATGCACCCATCAAGTGCTGTCCCAAGTGTAAGGTGTACATCGAGAGGGACGAGGGCTGTGCTCAGATGATGTGCAAGAACTGTAAGCACGCCTTCTGCTGGTACTGTCTGGAGTCTCTGGACGTGAGTAGAAGCCATAAACACTGAACACATACACAACCTTCTGCTGCTACTGCCTGGGCCTGCCATAGAGATACAGTCTAATACTCTAATACTTAGTAGTGTTCTATTGGATTGTGTGGAACCTGCACACAGTGACCAGAGCTTGTAAAACTCGTGATGCCACTGCCACAGTTTATTAGGTACACACCAACCCATTCACAAAAATAGTTTGCTCCTACAGTGAGTCACGTGACCTTGGCTTGCTATATAAAGCTGGCAGATAGGCATCGAGGCAAAAAGGACTTTGAGCGTGGTATGACTGTCGGTGCCCGGTGCGCCGCTTCCAGTATCTCAGAAACGGACGGCCTCCTGGGCTTTTCACACACAACACTGTCTAAGGTTTACAGAGAATAGTGCAACAAACAAAAAACATCCAGTCAGCAGCAGTCCTGTGGGCAAAAACAGCTTATTGATGAGAGAGGTTGAAAGAGAATGGCAAGAATCCCGCAAGCTAACAGGCGGGCCACAAACAGGCATATAAACAGTGCATTATAACAGTGGTGTGCAGAACGGCATCTGGGAATGCAGATGTAGGGCTGTAGCGATACCGGGCAACGGGAGGAGACGGCAGGACTTAGAGAACCGATCCACAATCACCAGAACCGTGGTGTTCCCCTGAGACGGGGGAAGATCGGTCAGGAAATGTACCGATAGATGTGACCATGGCCGTTGTGAAAGGGGGAGGGGTTGTAACTTCCCTCTAGGAAGGTGCCTAGGAGCCTTACTCTGGGTGCATACCGAACAGGAGGAGACATAAACCTTAACGTCCCTAACCAAGGTAGGCCACCAATACCTCCCCCGAAGGCTCCCCATTGTCCTCCCCACCCCAGGGTGACCCGAGGAGGGTAGGACGTGAGCCCACCGAATCACCGGACACTGAGGAGGCGCGGGTTCAGTCCGTAACGCCCGTTCGATGTCCGAGTCCACCTCCCATACCACTGGTGCTATCAGCCTTGAGGCGGGAAGGATGGGAGTAGGTTCAGTGGACCTATCCTCCGTGTCGTAAAGGTGGGACATTGCGTCCACCTTCAGGTTCTGGGAGCCCGGTCTATACGATAACGTGAACCGGAATCGGGTGAAAAATATGGCCCACCTTCCCTGACGTGGGTTAAGTCTCCTAGCTGCCCGAATATACTCCAGATTCTGGTGGTCGGTCCAGATGAGAAAAGGGTGCTTAGCCCCCTCAAGCCAGTGTCTCCACACCTTCAGAGCCCTGACCACCGCTAGCAACTCCCGGTCCCCCACATCATAGTTACGCTCCGCTGGGCTGAGCTTCCTCGAGAAGAAAGCGCAGGGGCGGAGTTTTGGTGGCGTACCCGAGCGCTGTGATAGCACGGCACCCACCCCAGCCTCGGACGCGTCCACCTCCACTATGAATGTTAGAGAGGGGTCCGGATGCGCCAACACGGATGCATCCGTCAACAGCGCCTTCAACCTGTTGAAAGCTCCGTCCGCCTCTCTGCTGACCACCGCAACCGCACCGGGCCCCCCTTCAGCAGTGAGGTAATTGGAGCCGCTATCTGGCCAAAACCTCCGGTAGTAGTTGGCAAAACCCAAAAAACCGCTGCACCTCTTTTACCGTGGTCGGAGTCGGCCAATTACGCATGGCCTTACTGCGGTCACCCTCCATCTCCACCCCCGAGATGGAAGTGCGATAACCCAGAAAGGAGACGGATCGTTTGGAGAACACACACTTCTTAGCCTTGACGTATAGGTCATGCTCCAGCAGTCTACCAAGCACCTTGCGTACCAGAGACACATGCGCGGCGTGAGTGGCTGAGTAGATCAGAATGTCATCGATATAAACAACCACTCCCTGCCTGTGCAGGTCCTTGAGAATCTCGTCTACAAAGGATTGGAAAACGGCTGGAGCATTCTTTAACCCATACGGCATGACGCAGTACTCATAGTGGCCCGATGTGGTACTAAATAAGGTTTTCAACTCGTCTCCATTCCGAATACGCACCAGACTATACGCGCTCCTGAGATCCAATTTTGTGAAGAACTGCGCTCCCTGAAATGATTCCACTGCCATAGCAATGAGAGGTAGTGGGTAGCTGAACCCCACTGTGATGCCATTTAGACCTCTATAATCAATACACGTACGCAAACCTCCCTCCTTTTTCTTCACAAAAAAGAAACTCGGGGAGACGGGTGAGATGGAGGACCGAATGTACCCCTGTCCCAGAAACTCCGTGACATATGTCTCCATAGCCAACGTCTCCTCTTGGGACAATGGGTACACGTGACTCTTGGGAAGCGCAGCGTTTACCTGGAGATCTATCGCACAATCCCTTCCCGGTCGATGTGGGGGTAATTTCGTTTTTACTGAAAGCGATTGCCAAATCGGCATACTCGGGGGGAATGCACACCGTGGGACCCTGGTCTGGACTCTCCACCAACGTGGCACCGATGGAAACTCCTGGAGAACCCCCTGCCTGTTAGGATTGTGCCGGGCCAGCCAGGGAATCCCTAGAACCACTGGAAACGCAGGCGAATCAATAATATAGAGACTGATACGCTCCCTATGATTCCCCTGCGTTACCATGTCCAGTGGAACCGTGGTCTCCCTAACCACCCCTGACCCTAATGGCCGGCTATCTAGGGAGTGCACGGGAAAGGGAGAATCTATCGGCACAAGCGGAACACCTTATTTAATAACGAGTCCGCGATCCATAAAGTTCCCAGCTGCGCCTGAATCGACTAGCGCCCTATGCTGGGAAGAGGGGAAAATTTTAAGGAAGAAAAAATCAAGACAAACATGTGACCAACAGGGGGTTCTGGGTGAGTTTGGTGCTGACTCACCTGGGGTGATCGAGAAGTGTTCCGCCTGCCATCTCGACTCCCAGACGGACCCCCCCAGCACCGATCGGCCGTGTGTCCTCTCCGACCACAGCTGGTGCAGGAGGAGCCTCCTCCACCGGTACCCCTCTGCGCAGCCCCTCCCAACTCCATCGAAGCCGGAGTGGAGGTGCTGGGTGGTGGAACACACAGGACCCTCTCCGAACGCCCGCGGGCAGCCAGCAGATTGTCCAGTCGGATGGACATGTCAATCAGCTCATCCAGGGAAAGAGCGGTGTCCGACATGCTAGCTCCCTGCAAACGTCCTCCCGGAGACTACACCTGTAGTGGTCGATAAGGGCCCTGTCGTTCCACCCAGATCCTGCTGCCAAGGTCTGGAACTCCAACACGTAATCCTGGGCGCGCCTCCTCTCCTGCCTGAGATGGAATAGTCGTTCTCCCACCGCTCGGCCTTCTGGAGGGTGGTCAAACATGGCGCGGAAACGGCGGGAAAACTCTGGGTAGTGCTCCCGCGCTGAGTCTGGGCCATTCCAGACTGCGTTCGCTCACTCCAGAGCACGACCCGTGATGCAGGAGATGAGGACATTCACCCTCTCCGCTCCCGAGGGAGTGGGTCTGACGGTGGCCAGGTACAGTTCCAGCTGGAGTAAGAACCCCTGGCACCCTGCCGCCGCTCCATCATAGACCCTCGGGAGCGTAAGACGGAGGGTGCTGGAGTCGGGAGATGGGGAGTCCTGAGCTGGGGGAGCCGAAGGTGGAGAGAGGAGACCACTTCTCTTCCATCGGTCCATTCTCTCCATCACCTGATCCATAGCCGTTCCGATCCGATGGAGAACGGTGGCTAGTAGGCCGGTGACGAGGACCGACCGCCGAGCACCGCCCGAACAGGCAGGGGAGCCAACTTCGGCGGAAGTCGTGACAATTCAGTCATTGTTAGTTTTACACCTAAGCCATTGTGCTGTAGAATTTGTGAATTTTGTCTCTTTCAGTTTATACTGGATTAAACAAAAATTGTAATTAATTGTAATTCTGTTCATTATTTTCTAACACTCCCTTCATCTTGTGCCAATATTATAGTTAAGTTTTTTTATCACGAGTATCTGTTTCTGACTCAAATAGGATTCCATCAACATTGCTCTGATGTCCAAACGCTTTCAGCTTCATTTTCTCATTCTGTCATGGAAATAATTATATTTAGGCAATTACCATGTCATTTACGGTTTCTTTGATTTTAGATTTCCATGTGGGTCAATTTATCGGTGAATTCTGAATGTATAATTCAATAGATAACAATTTGAACAGAAAATATCAAAACTAGTCTAATCTTAGTGTGTCTTATCAAAACGTACATATGATCTGGGCCAGTGTCCATCATTCTAGTGGGCCTGCCCCCACATTTAACCCTGCCTTTTAAAACATTTCATCCAGGCTTTAACCCTGATAGTGATTCTTTCTCTCTCTCCAGGACGACTTCCTCCTGATCCACTACGATAAAGGGCCATGCAGAAACAAACTGGGCCACTCCAGAGCTTCAGTGATCTGGCACCGGACACAGGTACTGTATTGTAAAAACGAGGCATTAGTTGGATTTAGCTCAGCGAGCTAACAATCGTCTGGCATGCTGGAGTTCCGGGTTCGAACCCAGTCAGTCACACAGGTTAGCTGTGACAGCAGTATCTACAGTTGAAGTCAGAGGTTTACATACATTCTTCCAACAATTGTTTACAGACAGATTATTTCACTTAATATCACTGTATCACAATTCCAGTGGGTCAGAAATGTACATACACTAAGTTGACTGTCCTTTTAAACAGCTTGGAAACTTCCAGAAAATTATGTCATGGCTTTAGAAGCTTCTGATAGGCTAACTGAGGGGGTGACTGCATCATTTTGTGGGGGTGCTTTGCTGCAGGAGGGACTGGTGTACTTCACAAAATAGATGGCATCATGAGGATGGAACATTATGTGGATATATTGAAGCAACATCTCAAGACATCAGTCAGGAAGTTAAAACTTGGTAGCAAATGTCTCTTCCAAATGGACAATGACCCCAAGCATACTTCCAAAGTTGTGGCAAAATGGCTTAACAGCAAAATGGCTTAACAACAAAGTCAAGGTATTGGAGTGGCCATCACAAAGCCCTGACCTCAATCCTATAGAAAATTTGTGGGCAGAACTGAAAAAGTGTGTGCGAGCAAGGAGGCCTACAAACCTGACTCAGTTACACCAGCCCTGACAGGAGGAATGGGCCAAAATTCACCCAACTTATTGTGGGAAGCTTGTGGAAGACTACCCGAAATGTTAGACCCACGTTAAACAATTTAAAGGAAATGCTACTACTAATATTCTGACATTTCACATTCTTAAAACAAATTGATGATCCTAACTGACCTAAGACAATTTTAAGTGTATTTGGCTAAGGTGAATGTAAGCTTCCGACTTCAACTGTATGTAGACCATTCCCCCACCTGCCTGTCCAGTTACTGGTCCTTGTTTTCATACTATCCACCTGTCACTGTGGAAGGAGGTCTTGGAGGAGGTCTAAGACAACATTTGGACAACAATTGTAAAAAAAAAAATTAAAAAATGTGTTTGAATGTGTCTGGCCACACTAGTTCCTCTGTAGGTCTTATGTAGGTTTAACACCTAACTGCTTCATTAATATTTAAAAGGTGTTGTTGAAAGCTCTTATCCCATTAGACCCAACACTTAACACTACGAACACAATGATTTTTATAACAGCATGTTGCCTGTTTATCATCAAGGACACTATAAGTGATGTATATATCTGTATATTCACTGTCAGAAACCACAGGAGGTTGGTGGCACCTTAGTTGGGGGGCTTGTGGTATTGGCTGTAGCGGAATCGGTGGAATGATATAAAATACATTCAACACATGGTGTCCATGTGTTTGATGTCATTCCATTCACTCCGTTCCAGCCATTATTATGAGCCGTCCTCTCCTAAGAAGCCTCCACTATCAGAAACACTGTATGTTTGCCAATCCTGTCTGTAACAATGTAGATTTATATTTGAGGAACTACTGCCACCTTGTGGATATTCAGTGTACTACTTCATGGGCAAGTGAAAGATTTAATAATGTTGTGTTGATGCATCATTGTACTACTTACTGTACATTACATCCCTCCAGTGTCTATGTGATGTCTGGGTTAAAACAAGCACCTCATGAATTACAACTGGTGACGTTAAAAGGGCTTAGATACATTTGGTTGATTGTTAATGTGTGTATGTTGTAAAATCATTCACTTCCACTTGCGCTCTCTCTCTTTCTCGCTCTTGCTCTTTCTCTCTCGCTCTCTCTCTCGCTCTCTCTCACTCTCTCTCTCGCTAGTGTCTCTCTATCGCTCTCTCTCTCTCTTTCGCTCTCTTTCTCGCTCTCTCTCTTGCTAGTGGCTCTCTATCACTCTCTCTCTCTCGCTCTCTCGCTACTGGCTCTCACTCTCGCTCTCTTTCTCTCTCTCGCTCTCTCGCTACTGGCTCTCACTCTCGCTCTCTTTCTCTCTCTCGCTCTCTCGCTACTGGCTCTCTCTCTCACTCTCGCTCTCTTTCTCGCTCTCTTTCTCTCGCTAGTGGCTCTCTATCACTCTCTCTCTCTCTCTCTCTCTCTCTCTCTCTCTCTTGCTCTCTCGCTACTGGCTCTCTCTCTCACTCTCGCTCTCTTTCTCTCTCTCGCTCTCTCGCTAGTGGCTCTCTATCACTCTCTCTCTCTCTCTCTCTCTCGCTCTCTCGCTACTGTCTCACTCTCTCTCTCGCTCTCTCGCTACTGTCTCACTCTCTCTCTCGCTCTCTCGCTCTCTCGCTAGTGGCTCTCTATCACTCTCTCTCTCTCTCTCTCTCGCTCTCTCGCTACTGTCTCACTCTCTCTCTCTCTCTCTCTCTCTCTCTCGCTCTCTCGCTACTGGCTCTCTCTCTCACTCTCTCTCTCTCTCTCTCGCTCTCTGTCTCTCTCTCTCTCTCTCTCTCTCTCTCTCTCTCTCTCTCTCTCTCTCTCTCTCTCTCTCTCTCTCTCGCTCTCTCGCTACTGGCTCTCTATCACTCTCTCTCTCTCTCTCTCTCTCTCTCTCTCTCTCTCTCTCTCTCTCTCTCTCTCTCTCTCTCTCTCTCTCTCTCTCTCTCTCTCTCGTGCTCTCGCTACTGGCTCTCTCTCTCACTCTCGCTCTCTTTCTCGCTCTCTCTCTCTCTCGCTAGTGGCTCTCTATCACTCTCTCTCTCTCGCTCGCTCTCGCTACTGGCTCTCTCTCTCTCGCTCTCTTTCGCTCTCTTTCTCTCTTTCTCACTCTCTCGCTGGTGGCTCTCTATCACTCTCTCTCTCTCGCTCGCTCTCTCGCTACTGGCTCTCTCTCTCTCTCTCTCTCTCTCTCTCTCTCTCTCGTGCTCTCGCTACTGGCTCTCTCTCTCACTCTCGCTCTCTTTCTCGCTCTCTCTCTCTCTCGCTGGTGGCTCTCTATCACTCTCTCTCTCTCGCTCGCTCTCTCGCTACTGGCTCTCTCTCTCACTCTCTCTCTCTCTCTCTCTCTCTCTCGCTCTCTCGCTACTGGCTCTCTCTCTCACTCTCTCTCTACTGG
Source organism: Oncorhynchus gorbuscha (assembly GCF_021184085.1). Classification (NCBI taxonomy): domain Eukaryota; kingdom Metazoa; phylum Chordata; class Actinopteri; order Salmoniformes; family Salmonidae; genus Oncorhynchus; species Oncorhynchus gorbuscha. Next base: position 16,571,460 of record NC_060184.1, read on the forward strand.
CTCTCTCTCTCTCTCTCTACTCTCTCTCTCTCTCTCTCTCGCTCTCTCGCTCTGGCTCTCGCTCTCTCTCTCTCTCTCTCTCTCTCTCTCGCTCTCTCGCTACTGGCTCTCTCTCTCTCTCTCTCTCTCTCTCTCTCTCTCTCTCTCTCTCTCTCTCTCTCTCTCTCTCTCTCTCTCTCTCTCTCTCTCTCTCTCTCTCTCTCTCTCTCTCACTCTCTCTCTCGCTCTCTCGCTCTCTCGCTACTGGCTCTCTCTCTCTCTCGCTACTCTCTCTCTCTCTCTCGCTACTGGCTCTCTCTCTCTCTCTCTCTCTCTCTCTCTCTCTCTCTCTCTCTCTCTCTCTCGCTACTGGCTCTCTATCACTCTCCCTCTCTTTCTCTCTCCAGGTGGTGGGGATATTTGCTGGCTTCGGTCTGCTCCTACTGGTGGCTTCTCCCTTCCTCCTCCTAGCCACACCCTTTGTTCTGTGCTGCAAATGTAAATGCAGTAAAGGAGATGACGATCCTCTGCCTACCTAACCAACCCTGCCCTGGACACAGGGTCAGGTCAGCTCACCTGACAGACAGGGGCACCAGGCCTGTTGATGGACAGGGTGTTTGGTGTTTGGTTAGTCATCCACTCCTTACAGCGTTTTAATCCGGCACACCAGCCCAGAGGACTCTTAGGGATTGATGGGTTTGTCGCTGGGGCAGCACAGTGCAAGTGGAAGAGGAACATTGACTTTGGGCGGAGCCAGCAAATTGGGTTGTGGGGACACTCTAAACAGTGTAGTTTTGATGTGATGTGTTAAGAAGGACTGGGCCTGCAGAGGCGAGGAGGACAGAACCACCAGTCAGTGTTGGGCTGGGTTGGTTGTTGCTTCAGAGGTCAATCTGGGATTGGTGGTTATAGCTCTGTCTATGTGTGTCAGGTTCAAGGTTAAGGTTATTTGTACAACTGTCTTGGTGCTTGTTTGGGGGACTGCAAATATAATGTAGGTATATTTGGAGGGAGCAGCCTTGGCCATCAGCCACGGAATGTGGAAGTGTCTCCTAGAAGGGTAGATACTGTGTCCCAAGTGACAACGTATTCCCTATATAGTGCATTATTTCTGTACCAGGACCCATAAGGCTCTGGTTAAAAGTATTGCACTATTTAGGGAATATTTACTTACCAACCGGTTCTCCCCCTTCAGCTCTTGAGCTTTGTATAAGAACACAAACAATATCAAGGATCTCATCAGAGAAAACCATTTCAGATTATCCGTTTGTATCATGTAAATCTCTGAGGATTCACAACGTCCCTCAAATATATTTTGAACGTTTTGTTTTCTATTATAGACTTGCTGGGAAAGATTTGTCAGATAAAATATGAGACTATTGTTCAACATAACCTACAGGATGCATGTCTACTATATGCTTGAGGATGTTATATAATCTCCTCAGATTATAAGGAGTCAATTTTACCACCATCTTGAATTTACTGCCCGTTCTCCCGAAGAAAAATATGTGTAAATGTGCAAACTTCCTTTGCAACTTATTTACCATAGAATAATTTGCTAGAATCGAGAGTGAATGGTGTAACATTGATCTTTCAGTATTTCTATCGACACAGTGGAATAAACAGCATACAGGCCGCCCAGATGTAGCAAGCAGGGTTGGAGTCGATTTCATTTCAGTTAAATCAATTCAGGAAGATAAATGAAATTCCAATTTCAATTTTCCTCATTGCTTCTTTATGAGAAATATTTGGAATTGGAATTTCAATTTACTGAATGAAAAGAAATTGACCCTAACCCTGGTCGCAAGTGCTAATGTCCACTGAATAACCCATTCTGTAGCAGCTCAACCTACTTCTGTTATATTTACTAGCCATGAAACCCCTTTACCCTTTAATGAGTTAAACTAACCATCTTAAATTAGCACTTGTGTTGAGGTAGCCAAGGTGCCACAAAATGTCTTTCAAATCTACTTTGATATGAGTGTGATTGATTCACACTCCCTTTTCACCAAAATGCTCTCATTTGATATTGTACAATTCTGAACACTACTGTTATTTATCCTACAATTTGTCACATGTACTACTAGCATTCTCCTGTTACGCTCCACACAAATTATGTTGAGAAAGACTTCTTTGCTTGCGTGTTGTATTTTTGTGGATAGAAAAATATCAGAATAGTAGATTTACTTAAAATAATTCTGTGACACAATGACAATGGTGTACATTCTGGGTTTTAAAAGTGTTCAAGTATTCTATCACATAGTTTTTTGTATACAGATATAATCTCACCCCCAGGTTCAAGTGCTATGACAGAGCGAGAGCCAGCAAGTGGACTAGATTAATATGGATGTATTTCCATGATATGATTTAGAATTTTTAAATGTATTGCTTAATTGATCATTTCACTGTATTCTGTCACAAAACCTGACCAATTGAGTCAGACTCCAAATATGGGCTCAACACATCCTGGTCCAGTTTTATAGCAGCAATTGGGTCAATACAGCAGGAGACTTATCTAAGAAATGAGGAGGTGTGTGTGTTAGGGGGCGGGATCAGGCTAATAGGCTTATTTATAATTGGTGATCAAGTTTTTGGAGTCGAATGTAGCCAAAATTATCCTTTAAGATGTCTAGGTCAGGACCACTTGTAATGTGTGTTCACTTACATTTTAACTTCTTCATTTTGTTGTATTTAGGGGGTTTTATGTTTAAAGAATATTGCATTGCACTCAACTAATTATATTTAAACTGTATGAAGAACATGTTTTTTACTGTAGCATTTCTGCACATGAGTTCTATTATGTTAAATGGATACTTTGGGATTTTGGCAATGAGGCCCTTCATCTACTTCCCCAGAGTCAGATAAACTCGGGAATAGTATTTTTATGTCTATGTGTGCAGTTTGAAAGATGTTGCTATCTAGCGCTAGCGCAATTGCTAACTAGCCTTAACACCATGCATGCTAGCAGATACCATAGACTTCTAGTCATTGCGCTAACGCTAGTTAGCATTGCCAAAATCCCCAAATATCCATTTAAGTTCTTGTTCAGATGTTTACGTACTGTGCATTTGTTTGTAACACCACATACTTTAAATAAAAAGCACATTTAGCTTGTTCTGGTAGCAGGTATTCTTGGTTATGTGCTTTGAGTAAATGGAATCAAATTAAATCCAATTTTACCTGTCACTTGCTGAATGCATCAGGTGTTGACTTTACTGTGAAATGCTTATTTACGAGCCATTTTCCAACAATGCAGAGTTTTTTAAAAATAATATTAAATTGCTAAATAAAAAAGGTAAATAGTAATAAAATAACATTAACAAGGTTATATAAAAGGAGTACCGGTAATGAGTCAATGTGCAGGGGTACCAGGTATAATATGTAGGTAGGGGTGAAAGTGACTAGTCAATCAGGATAGAATATAAACAGAATAGCAGGGGGAGTATATGGGCCTCCTTTCGGACCCTGGGGATGGTACCAGAGATAATTGTAAAGTAACAAATATGTGTTAAAGATTCTCCAGTCAGAGGAACAGAAAAATGCAGCAATAAAGAATCAAGCACATCATCAATCAATTTGTTATACATCAATCTTGTGCAAGGCGTCTTGCACATCACTAGTAGAAAGTTGTTGAAATGAAAAGAAAGAACTGCAGAGGGAAAGGAAGATCAGATGTTTCAATGCAGTACTCTGTACTATCACCAATACAGTGGAGTAGCACAATATACAGTGGGACTACAAGTAATGTACAGTTAGACTATATTATTCAAACGTTATGGTAACATAGATGTTTTAATACCTGCTTTATGAAAACCACAATGTCACCACTCTAATAAGTAAACTATTACTGTTTATCCCTGAGAAATAACCACATTGAAAACTCAGTACACAGACATACCGCCATCCTCTGCCCCTCTACAGTGAATCATTTGAAGAGCAGACCTAACACACTCTGGACCTCTTGACACGAACAGGCTCCCCCAGCCCAAGACGGGGTGGCGGGACCTCAACATCTGCTGTGTGTGGTCTAATCCGAGCATCTAGTTCTGTGTCCCTGGACCACGCATGGTCTGGCACGGGGACCCGCAGGGGCAGGTGGGCAGCTGCCTCCCACGGCAACAGTTCAACACCAAACCTAATCAATTCATGTGCTTCTCCACCAACTACCTCGGCCATCTGTCCGGAACTGAACTACACACCACACAGGAACACAGCAGCGCTACGATGTTCACTCCGGTGCACACAGAACGACAGAACTCACGATCAGAGGCTAGATCCCATGTTTTATCTAACTAGAGATGTTGAAGACAATGCTGGTACAAAGGAGTGGTGTGTTTACTGCCTCTTGGTTTCAATCTACTGAGTGAAATATTGAGGGTGGAAGTTGGGAGTAGGGAGCTGAAATACTGTTTTACAGCCACAAGAGGGCATCCTTAGTTTGGATTCCGTTATGTAACCACTGCATCTAACAATGTGCCCAATTGCTCACATGGTACATTAACTTTGTGACTGTATAACGTTTCTTGTTTACTTTCTGTTTTTCACTAAAATCCCACTCAGAGAATATATCTCCCTTTTATTCTTTCATCCATGTGCAGAATATCCTCCAACCAAAACCTTCACACCATTCACAGCAGAACAGCAGGAGTGAGCAGAGAGCAGAGAGCTGGAACTGAGGGACATCATATCCCCAGGTGAGCTGCGGGAGCCTCTGGTCAGCCTACCATTACAACCCTCCCTGGCTTGGCCTGAGTTCAAGCAGCCAGAGGTACAATTTGGCCATTGACTGTCATAGACTCTGACAAGCACATGTGCGAGAGGGGAAGGGGGGGTTACAAAGTGAACATGGATCAAAGCAGAGCATTTTATCTCCATTACGGAGCCCCTCACTACATTTTGTATTCTGCCAATCTGTTGAACCAGACGGATTAGAAAACCTGGGTGGGCAGAGATGGAGGCAGTGTTTGGTCTTAAGGAATAAATAGCTGTGACAGAATGATACCTACTAAACAACACTAAACACATACTAAACAATACTAAACACATACTAAACTAACAAACTAAAAACACACACTACTAAACAATACTAAACACATACTAAACTGTAATAAAAACATACTAAACAACACTAAATGCATACTATAACAATAAACAACACTAAACACACACTAAACTATACTAAACTATACTAAACACACTAAACACACACTAAACTGTAATAAAAACATACTAAACAACACTAAACACATACTAAACTATAATAAAAACATACTAAACAACACTAAACACACACTAAACTATAATAAAAACATACTAAACAACACTAAACACACACTAAACTATAATAAAAACATACTAAACAACACTAAACACACACTAAACTATAATAAAAACATACTAAACAACACTAAACACACACTAAACTATAATAAAAACATACTAAACAACACTAAACACACACTAAACTATAATAAAAACATACTAAACAATACTAAACACACACTAAACTATAATAAAAACATACTAAACAATACTAAACACACACTAAACTATAATAAAAACATACTAAACAATACTAAACACACACTAAACTATAATAAAAACATACTAAACAATACTAAACACACACTAAACAACACTAAACACATACTAAACAACACTAAAGACACACTAAACAATACTAAACACATACTAAACACATACTAAACAACACTAAATGCATACTACACAATACTAAACACATACTAAACAACACTAAAGACACACTAAACACACTAAAACAATACTAAACACATACTAAACACATACTAAACAACACTAAATGCATACTACACAATACTAAACACATACTAAACAACACTAAAGACACACTAAACAATACTAAACACATACTAAACACATACTAAACAACACTAAATGCATACTACACAATACTAAACACATACTAAACAACACTAAAGACACACTAAACAATACTAAACACATACTAAACACATACTAAACAACACTAAATGCATACTACACAATACTAAACACATACTAAACAATACTAAACACATACTAAACAACACTAAACACATACTAAACAATACTAAACACATACTAAACAATACTAAACAACACTAAACACATACTAAACAATACTAAACACATACTAAACAACACTAAACACATACTAAACAATACTAAACACATACTAAACAACACTAAACACATACTAAACAACACTAAATGCATACTACACAATACTAAACACATACTAAACAATACTAAACACACACTAAACTATAATAAAAACATACTAAACAACACTAAACACATACTAAACAACACTAAAGACACACTAAACAATACTAAACACATACTAAACACATACTTAACAACACTAAATGCATACTACACAATACTAAACACATACTAACAACACTAAACACATACTACACACATACTAAACAACACTAAAGACATACTAAACAATACTAAACAACACTAAACAACACTAAACACATACTAAACAACACTAAACACATACTAACAACACTAAACACATACTACACACATACTAAACAACACTAAAGACATACTAAACAATACTAAACAATACTAAACAACACTAACACATGCTAAACAACACTAAACAACACTAAACACATACTACACACATACTAAACACATACTAAACAACACTGAACACATACTAACAACACTAAACACATACTACACACATACTAAACACATACTAAACAACACTGAACACATACTAACAACACTAAACACATACTACACACATACTAAACAACACTAAACAACACTAAACACATACTAAACAACCCTAAACGACACTAAACACATACTAAACACATACTTAACACATACTAAACAACACTAAACACATACTAAACACATACATAACACATACTAAACAACACTAAAGATATACTAAACACATACTTAACACATACTAAACAACACTAAATGCATACTAAACAACACTAAACAACACTAAACACATACTAAACAACACTAAAGATATACTAAACACATACTTAACACATACTAAACAACACTAAATACATACTAAACAACACTAAACAACACTAAACACATACTTAACACATACTAAACAACACTAAACACATACTAAACAACACTAAACAACACTAAACACATACTAAACAACACTAAAGATATACTAAACACATACTTAACACATACTAAACAACACTAAATACATACTAAACAACACTAAATACAACAACTAAATACAACACATACTAAACATCACAAACTAAACAACACTAAACATATACTAAACACATACTTAACACATACTAAACAACACTAAACACATACTAAACAACACTAAACACATACTAAAAAGCACTAAACACATACTAAAGACATACTAAACAACACTAAACACATACTTAACACATACTAAACACATACTAAACACATACTTAACACATACTAAACAACACTAAATACATACTACACAACACTAAACACATACTAAACAACACTAAACACATAATAAACAATATTAAACAACACCAAACACATACTAAACAACACTAAACACATATTAAACACATACTAAACAACACTAAACACATTTTTAACACTAAACAACACTAAACACAGGCTAAACAACACTAAAGACATACTAAACAATACTAAACAATACTAAACAACACTAAACACATACTAAACACATACTTAACAACACTAAATGCATACTACACAATACTAAACACATACTAACAACACTAAACACATACTACACACATACTAAACAACACTAAAGACATACTAAACAATACTAAACAACACTAAACACATGCTAAACAACACTAAACACATACTAAACACATACTTAACAACACCAAATGCATACTACACGATACTAAACACATACTAAACAACACTAAACAACACTAAACACATACTACACACATACTAAACAACACTGAACACATACTAACAACACTAAACACATACTACACACATACTAAACAACCCTAAACAACACTAAACACATACTAAACACATACTTAACACATACTAAACAACACTAAACACATACTAAACACATACATAACACATACTAAACAGCACTAAAGATATACTAAACACATACTTAACACATACTAAACAACACTAAATGCATACTAAACAACACTAAACAACACTAAACACATACTTAACACATACTAAACAACACTAAACACATACTAAACAACACTAAAGATATACTAAACACATACTTAACACATACTAAACAACACTAAATACATACTAAACAACACTAAACACATACTAAAAAGCACTAAACACATACTAAACACATACTAAACAACACTAAACACATACTTAACACATACTAAACACATACTAAACACACACTTAACACATACTAAACAACAGTAAATGCATACTACACAACACTAAACACATACTAAACACATACTAAACAACACTAAACACATACTTAACACATACTAAACAACACTAAATACATACTACACAACACTAAACACATACTAAACAACACTAAACACATAATAAACCATATTAAACAACACTAAACACATACTAAACAACACTAAACAACACACGACGCCAGGACAGCGGAGTCAATCACCACCTTCCGGAGACACCTGAAACCCCACCTCTTTAAGGAATACTTAGGATAGGATAAGTAATCCCTCTCACCCCCTTAAGTTTTAGATGCACTATTGTAAAGTGACTGTTCCACTGGATGTCATAAGGTGAATGCACCAATTTGTAAGTAGCTCTGGATAAGAGCGTCTGCTAAATGACTTAAATGTAAATGTAAATGTATATTAAACACATACTAAACAACACTAAACACATACTAAACAACACTAAACCACACTAATCACATACTAAAAAACACTAAACAACACTAATCACATACTAAAAAACACTAAACAACACTAAACACATACTAAACAACAGTAAACAACACTAAACAACACTAAACACATACTAAACAACACTAAACAACACTAAACACATACTAAACAACACTAAACAACACTAAACACATACTAAACAACACTAAACCACACTAAACACATACAAAACAACACTAAACACATACAAAACAACAGTAAACAACACTAAACAACACTAAACACATACTAAACAACACTAAACAACACTAAACCACACTAAACACATACAAAACAACAGTAAACAAACTAAACAACACTAAACACATACTAAACAACAGTAAACAACACACTAAACACATACTAAACAACACTAAACAACACTAAACCACACTAAACACATACAAAACAACACTAAACACATACTAAACAACACTAAACAACACTAAACACATACTAAACAACACTAAACCACACTAAACACATACAAAACAACACTAAACACATACAAAACAACAGTAAACAACACTAAACAACACTAAACACATACTAAACAACACTAAACAACACTAAACCACACTAAACACATACAAAACAACAGTAAACAACACTAAACAACACTAAACACATACTAAACAACAGTAAACAACACTAAACAACACTAAACACATACTAAACAACACTAAACAACACTAAACCACACTAAACACATACAAAACAACACTAAACACATACTAAACAACACTAAACAACACTAAACACATACAAAACAACAGTAAACAACACTAAACAACACTAAACACATACTAAACAACAGTAAACAACACTAAACAACACTAAACACATACTAAACAACACTAAACAACACTAAACCACACTAAACACATACAAAACAACAGTAAACAACACTAAACTAAACAACACAACACTAAACACACTAAACACATACTAAACAACAGTAAACAACACATAAACAACACTAAACACATACTAAACAACACTAAACAACACTAAACCACACTAAACACATACAAAACAACACTAAACACATACTAAACAACACTAAACAACACTAAACACATACTAAACAACACTAAACCACACTAAACACATACAAAACAACACTAAACACATACAAAACAACAGTAAACAACACTAAACAACACTAAACACATACTAAACAACACTAAACAACATAAACTAAACACATACAAAACACAGTAAAACAACACTAAACAACACTAAACACATAAACAAAAACAACAGTAAACAACACTAAACAACACTAAACAACAAACTAAACAACAAACTAAACACTACCACACTAAACACATACAAAACAACACACATACTAAACACATACTAAACAACACTAAACAACACTAAACACATAAACTAAAAACAACACTAAACAACAAACAACACTAAACCACACTAAACACATACTAAACAACAGTAAACAACACTAAACAACACACTAAACACATACTAAACAACAGTAAACAACACTAAACAACACTAAACACATACTAAACAACACTAAACAACACTAAACCACACTAAACACATACAAAACAACACTAAACACATACTAAACAACACTAAACCACACTAAACACATACTAAACAACAGTAAACAACACTAAACAACACTAAACCACACTAAACACATACTAAACAACAGTAAACAACACTAAACAACACTAAACACATACTAAACAACACTAAACAACACTAAACCACACTAAACAACACTAAACACATACTAAACAACACTAAACCACACTAAACACACATAAACTAAACAACACTAAACACATACTAAACAACAGTAAACAACACAAACACATAAACAACACTAAACAACACTAAACCACACTAAACACAAAAAACAACACTAAACAACACTAAACCACACTAAACACATAAAACAACACAACACTAAACAACACTAAACCACACTAAACACATACTAAACAACAGTAAACAACACTAAACACACAATACTAAACAACACTAAACAACACTAAACCACACTAAACACATACTAAACAACACTAAACAACACAAACAACACTAAACAACACTAAACACATACTAAACAACAGTAAACAACACTAAACAACACTAAACACACAAACTAAAAACAACAGTAAACAACACTAAACAACACTAAACACATACTAAACAACACTAAACAACACTAAACAACACTAAACCACACTAAACACATACAAAACAACACTAAACACATACTAAACAACACTAAACCACACTAAACACATACTAAACAACAGTAAACAACACTAAACAACACTAAACCACACTAAACACATACTAAACAACAGTAAACAACACTAAACAACAGTAAACCACACTAAACAACACTAAACACATACAAAACAATACATAAGTAAAGACTTTGATAACTGATGTGGAAGTGGTTCTTTAGTACCATGTCAGCCTTTAGATGTAGTTATGTAATACTGATTAAATGATATTTTGTCAATTAAATGACCTTAAATTATCCAATGACTTTTGCAACGTAGTAACAAAAATAACCTATGCAAAATGGCGATCCTGCAACGTGCAGCGCCGCAATTATATATTTGGTGCAAGCACGCTGGATTGAGGTTTTGCGTAGCTAATTGTATTCTTGCGTTGTATACATACATAAGATGTCAATTAGGCTTAACAAATGCATGTAAAGCTAGCCTGTATCCTTATTGTCCTTTTTGTCAATCATGTATAACCAAACAGATAGGCAGTCTAACCTGTGTTGAAAAGCTCTCTGGGAAGCAGGTCTCTTCTTTATTCATACATTTTGTTATTTTGAATGACTCAGTGTATAGTGTTCAGTGTTGCAGTCAACCACTCTTACCTCCTCACTGTGTGGCAGCCACCATTCAGACTGCTGATGGAGGCAGGTGCTGGTCATTCTGTCAGAGCCATGGCTTCGCTCTCCTCAGAGCCCTAGTGACACGATACAGCCTCCCCCAGTCTCTCCCAGTCTCCCCCTATTCTCCCCCAGTCTCCCCCTAGACTCCCTCTATTCTCCCCCAGACTCCCCCTATTCTCCCCCAGTCTCCCCTATCCCCCCCAGTCCCCCTCTAGTCTCCCCCTATCCCCCCCAGTCCCCCCTAGTCTCCCCCTATTCTCCCCCAGACTCCCCCTATTCTCCTCCAGTCTCCCCCTATCCCCCCCAGTCCCCCCCCTAGTCTCCCCCAGTCTCCCCCTATCCCCCCAGTCCCCCAGTCTCGCCCTATTCTCCCCTAGACTCCCCCTATTCTCCCCCAGACTCCCCCTATTCTCCCCCAGTCCCCCTAGTCTCCCCCTAGTCTCCCCCTATTTTACACCAGACTCCCCCATTCTCCCCCAGTCTCCCCTATTCCCCCCAGTCCCCCCCTAGTCTCCCCTATTCCACCCCTAATCTCCCCTTTGTATCCCCCAGTCTCCCATAGTCTCTCCTAGTCTCCCCTAGTCTCTTCTAGTCCCCCTAGTCTCCACTAGACTCTCCTAGTCTCCACTCACCTCCCCCTAGTCTCTCCCAGTCTCCCCCTAGACTCTCCTAGCCTCCCCCTAGTCTTCCCCTAGTCTCCCTAGTCTACCCCTTGTCTCTCACAGTCTGCCCCTAATCTCTCCTACTCTCCCTCTAGTCTCTCCCAGTCTCCTCTAATCTCCCCCAGTCTCTCCCATCCTCCCCAGTCTCCCCCATTCTCCCCCTAGTTTTCGCCAGCCTCCCCCAGTCTCCCCCAGTCTCTACCTGCCTGCCCCCAGCTTCCCCAGCCTCCCCCAGTCTCCCACAGTCTCTACCTGCCTGCCCCTAGCTTCACCCAGCCTCTGCCAGCCGCCCCCCTGGCAGATGGTACCAGGCTGAGGGTGCTTCTCTTAACCGTAATTACCAGCCAGGCTCCAGATGGAGCCATGCAGCCTCACTGGTCCCTTCATCCGCCATCCTCCCCTCCTTATCTCTTTTTTCCCTCTTTCCGTCATCCCCTCTGCCCACCGCGGGCCTATTTGTGCTGCACCGTGCCTTCCAGCCCACACTGTATGCTTCTGTGCACACTGGCTACAGTATGGCCCCCAACTAATACTTATTCTTGACCGTTGAATATTGTGTAAATATTTCACATCCACCACACTATTCACTGGGATTTTCCTTCAAAAAACATGATGGCTCTTTTCATTTATTTACAAAGCAATTCTTCACTGTTGAAAATGGGAAATGTTTTAGACGTGTATGACTCTATCCCTACTTGAGCAGCAGCTAACATGAAAGAGTTTGGTTCCTGAGTCCAGCTGTCTCTCTATCTCCTCTGTCTGAATGCCATGCAGGCTGGTGGCTGGTGCCACTGTGACATTCACAGATGGGGACTCAGAAGAGACTCAGAGGAGAGAGAGAGATGCGCTTCTCATCTCTGATGCTGTCTGCTTCAGAGTAACAGAACTGCACAGAACACGGAACACAGACACAGTGAAGAGCTGAGTATCAAAGACAAAACACCCCATCAATCTGTTAGAGTCAGAGCGAGGAAGTGACATAATGTAATGTGCAGAATAAAAAAATAAAAATACTTTATTAAAATATTTTTTTAAAGATTTGTGTCAAGTAAAAATAATTTGATATGCACCTGTAAAAAATGTATGTTTGTTTGTCACCAACGTCTTCAATACTTTGAGATACGCAACAATAGGCCTATTCTTACTGTAGACTAGTTCCAAAATACAAACTGCTCATGATAAATGAAATCACTCAACATTTGACTTATTTCCTCCTTAACTCTTGCTGCTCTACATAGCAATACCAGATTCAGGTAACAGCAATAGACTTGAAGGGGTTGGAGAGGGGGAGTACATGGGTGAGGGGGCGGTGGCCGGGGTGATGGTAGAGGTGACCTTGTTACCATTTCAGGCTGAATTGGCCTGGCTGGTAGGGCTCATACAGCAGCAGGAGGGTTGTGTCTGTGGGGAAAGGCAGACAGATGCTGTCTCTCTCTCTCTCGCTCCCTGTGGGTGAGATGCACGGTGGAGAATCTGGCCTGAGCAGCTGCCACCCTAATGATGAGCCCTGCTTCTTCTTTACAACCTACACTCAACTACTCAATGCTATGCTACATTCGCTGCACTACATTGCACTACACTACATTACGCTACACTACATAAGGCTACATTACACTACATTAGGCTACACTACATTGCGCTACACTACATTACGCTACACTGCATTAGTCTACACTTTGCTGCGTTACGTTACAGTACACTACATTTGGCTACATTACATTACACTACACTACACTACACTACACTATACTACACTACATTATGCTACATTACACTACACTATATTACACTACACTACATTATGCTACATTACACTACACTATATTACACTACACTACACTACATTATGCCACATTACACTACACTATATTACACTACAGTACACTACATTTGGCTACATTACACTACACTATATTACATTATGCTACACTACATTACACTATATTACACTACAGTACACTACATTAGGCTACACTACATTACGCTGCACTGCACTAGATTAGATTACACTACATTAGGCTACATTACATTAGGTTACACTACATTACGCTTGACTACATTATGTTACACTACATTACACTACACAACATTACACTACACTACATTACACTACACTATATTACACTACAGTACACTACATTTGGCTACATTACACTACATTATGCTACACTACATTACACTACACTATATTACACTACAGTACACTACATTAGGCTACACTACATTACGCTGCACTGCACTAGATTAGATTACACTACATTAAGCTACATTACATTAGGTTACACTACATTACGCTCGACTACATTATGTTACACTACATTAGGCTACACTACATTAGGTTACACTACATTACGCTTGACTACATTATGTTACACTACATTAGGCTACACTACATTAGGCTACACTACATTAGGCTACACTACATTAGGTTACACTACATTACGCTACACAACATTAGGCTTCACTACATTATGTTCCCCGACATTATGTTCCACTACACTACATTACACTATATTACACTACAGTACACTACATTAGGCTACACTACATTACGCTACACTACATTAGTTTACACTACAATAGATTACACTACATTATGCTACACTACATTAGATTACACTACATTACGCTATACTACATGAGGTTACACTACATTAGGTTACACTACATTACGCAACACTACATTAGGTTACACTACATTAGGTTACACTACATTACGCAACACTACATTAGGATACACTACATTACGCAACACTACATTAGGCTTCACTACATTAGGCTTCACTAAATTAGGTTACACTACATTACGCTACACTACATTAGGTTACACTACATTAGGTTACACTACATTAGGTTACACTTGCTATGCTACGTTACAGTACACTACTCATACACGTACATCATATTTTTATTTGATTTACAGATGAGCCCTGATTTATATTAATTACAGAAAATACACACATCAATATCAACACAAAATGCAAGAAGAAAGAAAAACACGTTCATAAAAAACAAACATATTCATCAGTAATAAAGTCCTCAATCAGTTTTCTGAATTGTCCTAGAGGCACCAGAACAAACATATTCATCAGTAATACGGTCCTCAATCAGTTTTCTGAATTGTCCTAGAGGCACCAGAACAAACATATTCATCAGTAATAAAGTCCTCAATCAGTTTTCTGAATTGTCCTAGAGGCACCAGAACAAACATATTCATCAGTAATACGGTCCTCAATCAGTTTTCTGAATTGTCCTAGAGGCACCAGAACAAACATATTCATCAGTAATACGGTCCTCAATCAGTTTTCTGAATTGTCCTAGAGGCACCCGAACAAACATATTCATCAGTAATACGGTCCTCAATCAGTTTTCTGAATTGTCCTAGAGGCACCCGAACAAACATATTCATCAGTAATACGGTCCTCAATCAGTTTTCTGAATTGTCCTAGAGGCACCAGAACAAACATATTCATCAGTAATACGGTCCTCAATCAGTTTTCTGAATTGTCCTAGAGGCACCAGAACAAACATATTCATCAGTAATACGGTCCTCAATCAGTTTTCTGAATTGTCCTAGAGGCACCCGAACAAACATATTCATCAGTAATACAGTCCTCAATCAGTTTTCTGAATTGTCCTAGAGGCACCAGAACAAACATATTCATCAGTAATACGGTCCTCAATCAGTTTTCTGAATTGTCCTAGAGGCACCAGAACAAACATATTCATCAGTAATACGGTCCTCAATCAGTTTTCTGAATTGCCCTAGAGGCACCAGAACATCACATTTAAGAACATTTTGAAATTTGTTCCACAAAGAAGGTGCAAAAAAACTTAAAGCTGATTTACCTAACTGGGTAGAGACCAACGGAATTTCCAGAGT
Organism: Oncorhynchus gorbuscha; assembly: GCF_021184085.1. Classification (NCBI taxonomy): domain Eukaryota; kingdom Metazoa; phylum Chordata; class Actinopteri; order Salmoniformes; family Salmonidae; genus Oncorhynchus; species Oncorhynchus gorbuscha. The sequence continues at coordinate 16,587,801 of NC_060184.1, forward strand.
TAATCATCCCTAAGACCGGGGGACGGTGACTCGTATGTCCTAAGTTTGCAAAAGATGTTAGGTACAGTGGAACTTTTTGCAAAAGGGCTTTAGAAATGAAAACATAGCAGCCAACCAACATTCTGGTAGAGAATGCAGTGATGAGCACTAAAATAGTGGTCTGTAATAAAGAGCCATGGGTTATGATAAACTGCATCTAACAGCTTTAATAAAGTGGCAGTTGCTGAAGACAAAAATCTTTACACCCCACAGAAAACTCCTCTCTAACAACTTCAATGAGACACGCCACGCACACAGCAGCTTCCATGTCAAAGCAGTGTTTCTGGTTATACAGTGAAGTCATACTTTTTCAGGTCCTGGTCTTATGTCCTACTCACTTCATCCTGGTCGTATGTCCTACTCACTTCATCCTGGTCTTATGTCCTACTCACTTCATCCTGGTCTTATGTCCTACTCACTTCATCCTGGTCTTATGTCCTACTCACTTCATCCTGGTCGTAAGTCCTATTCACTTCATCCTGGTCGTATGTCCTACTCACTTCATCCTGGTCGTATGTCCTACTCACTTCATCCTGGTCTTATGTCCTACTCACTTCATCCTGGTCTTATGTCCTACTCACTTCATCCTGGTCGTAAGTCATATTCACTTCATCCTGGTCGTATGTCCTACTCACTTCATCCTGGTCTTATGTCCTACTCACTTCATCCTGGTCTTATGTCCTACTCACTTCATCCTGGTCGTAAGTCCTATTCACTTCATCCTGGTCGTATGTCCTACTCACTTCATCCTGGTCTTATGTCCTACTCACTTCATCCTGGTCTTATGTCCTACTCACTTCATCCTGGTCTTATGTCCTACTCACTTCATCCTGGTCTTATGTCCTACTCACTTCATCCTGGTCTTATGTCCTACTCACTTCATCCTGGTCGTAAGTCCTATTCACTTCATCCTGGTCGTATGTCCTACTCACTTCATCCTGGTCTTATGTCCTACTCACTTCATCCTGGTCTTATGTCCTACTCACTTCATCCTGGTCGTATGTCCTACTCACTTCATCCTGGTCTTATGTCCTACTCACTTCATCCTGGTCTTATGTCCTACTCACTTCATCCTGGTCGTATGCAGGAGCAGGATTTAGTTTCATGTATTTGAGGCCATTTCATTTTCTCACTATAAGGCACTCCAATGCACTCACTGGTGACTTTATTGATAGCGGCACAAGCCATGATCAGCCATTGGGATACATGGATAACACAGGAGGCTGCTGAGGGGAGGACAGCTCATAATAATGGCTGGAACAGAGTAAATGGAAAAACCCTGTGTTTGGTGTATTTGATACTATTCTACTGATTCCGCTCCAGCCATTCCTACGAGCCGATGGTAATAGCTGAAAAATGAATGAAAAACTAAATGTGTTAGGTATGTCAGAAAGTGTCTGTGTGTGTCTTTATGTTATCATATTATTTATTATTTATAAGTGAGTCTGTTGGACTGTGTTTTGGGGAAGGACACAGAAAGGGGGTAGAGGAGGGGGAAGGGGGAGGTGCTGGCTGGGCCAGTCAACCCCAGCAGGGTGGACATCTGTGGAGCTGTCTTTCATCTCTGTACTCTCCTTCCATTCCCAAGCGAGATGACTGGGTACCTGGGCTGGGCGATGCGAGGCCAAGGGGGCCTGGAGACAACCCAGCCAGAGAAGAACTAACTACTGCAGCCAACCAGCCAGCCAGCTAGTTCCTAGGCTCTGCTCGGCTCTGCTCAGCTGAGCTCTCCCCAGCTGGGGCTGCTTCTTGCCCGGGGCCTACCTAGCCTGCCGCACAGCCATCCTGCTGCAACATCTGCCCTCTCTCCCAGGCCTGTTTGATCTGCAGCCCATAGCCCTGTCTGTCTGTCTGTCTGTCTGTCTGTCTGTCTGTCTGTCTGTCTGTCTGTCTGTCTGTCTGTCTGTCTGTCTGTCTGTCTGTCTGTCTGTCTGTCTGTCTGTCTGTCTGTCTGTCTGTCTGCCTCTGCCTGCCTGCCTGCCTGCCTGCCTGTTTGCCTGCATGTCTGTCTTTCTCCTTGCATTGTCACTTTAGGTTGGCATTATTGTGAGGAGAAGGCCTAACTGATTTTGGTTGCACCAAATTATGATTCCATGTTATTTTCCCTTACCATGATATACCATCTCATCATCCCAGACTAATTACCTGGAGAATGTTGCCAATTATTTAGTTAAAAATCAAATTAGATCAATTGAAGATAATATAATAAAATAAATTGCGTAATTCATTTGATGTTTCATAAAGTCAAATCATAAATGACAGGATTACTAACATACTAGTCAAACTTTTATGAGGTCATGTGTGTACATGCCCGTGTGTGTGGTCTGAGATTTTTACAGCTCCTTTCATACAGGGCGTGTGTGTGTGTGTGTCTGTCTTTACCGTCTGAATGGTTTGGATTACCGTCTGAGTTTCCGGTGTCTCCGTTAGCTGGCGCTGCCACACACATCTTTCTGGCGCTGCTCAACCCCCGGCTGTTGAGGAAGACCGGCAGGTGGACGATGTTTCTCATGTAGTCATGACCGTTGATGTTGGAGTCCCTGAGCACGCTGTTCAGGTTCTGGTTGATGGCCTTGATGATGATGTGGTGGAGAGGAGAGGAACAGGATACATATTTTTTCTAGGTCTCTTTTTCAAGGGAGACTTAGCCAAGAAGGCAATAACTATGTTATTTGTCACATGCACCTAATACAAAAGGTGCAGACCTTACAGGGAAATGCTTACAAGCCATTAACCAACAATGCAGTTTTAACCCTTGTGTAGTCTTAACATTCTGTATACTCCACTTGTTCTAAGTGTAAAAAATGACCTGCCTTCACTAAACCCCTAAAATAAAGAAGCTTAATTTAATTTAAGCACCAAATCTATTTTGCATGAAGAAACAACCTGTCATTCATCACAAACGTTGTGAATATCTTGGTCTTCTCTCTTCACAGTGCAGAAAGACTGCATTTAACAGTGGACACTCGTTTGTAGTACAACACACCTGTCATAATTGTTTTCTTTACTAAAGTAGAGGTTTGTTAATATTATTATTATTGCTGAAGGTAATGCATAGGTGTAAACATTACTTTTAAAGCAAGAGATAGCACTTGTATAGCCTAAGATAGTAGAATAAATGTGTAGAAAGTAGTTTTGAATGCATTTTATTGAAGGGAAACAATTACAGTATTGAACCTTTTTGGCAACATATTGATGTATTCTTATATACTGTACAATGAGGAATTCAAGCCCAAAATACTTGTCTTCTCCCATTTTGTTAACCATTGTCCCCACCCACGAGGTGTATAAACAACAACAATAAATAAGAATAAAATAAGATAATAGATACAAAACAAAAACTTGATGAACAGAAGTTTAAATCAATCAACTCTAATTAGCACATGTAATGGGGTGCCAGGGTAGCCTAGTGGTTAGAGCGTTGGACTAGTAACTGCAAGGTTGCGAGTTCAAACCCCCGAGCTGACAAGGTACAAATCTGTCGTTCTGCCCCTGAACAGGCAGTTAACCCACTGTTCCTAGGCCGTCATTGAAAATAAGAATTTGTTCTTAACTGACTTGCCTGGTAAAATAAAAATGTATACAAGTGTGTGTGCATGGACTTTGCAGAAGTATGCAGCACATAGTATTTGTTTTATAGTCCTTTTTTGAGAAATTGTCATCTCCTCCTCTTGCCTTCCCCAGCTGCAGTGTCAGGTGAATCAGGACAAGACTCAGCCCCCTGAACAGCTTCCACATAGTGCTGCAGAGGCTGCTGTGCGGGGGAGGCGCTCCCTTCTTTGAATGTGTGCGGTTACAAGTGTCTTTCCCAGCTGCTCCAGGAACACCCTCCTCTTGTTCCCCTTATCAGGCATCCAGGTAGGGTTGATCTTGTTCTATATCACGTAGGCATTGTATGAGGACACATCAATGGTGTTATGGAAGATGACCAGGGGCCAGCGGGCTGTCATCCTCCTGCAGCTGTAAGTTCCAATCACCTCGTCCAGGAATTCCACACCTCTTTTGTTGTGGTTGTAAGTCCAGGATGTCGGCTGGCCTCCTGTCCTCACGATCACTGATCTCAACCGTTTTGTGCAGTGTGCTCAGGAGGACCACATTCTTGTTCCTCTAGAGTGGTAGTGAAGGCAAACTTTGATGAGAAGGCCTCTCTCCCCCTTGTTGTGAGGAGTGCAGGGAGGAGCTCAGGCTTGTTCTTTCTAACTGTGCCAACCATGGTGATCTTCCTCTTCAGGAGCTGCTGGCTGAGTTCAATCAGTAGCACACATAATCTAAATTTCTCATAGTGTGTGTCTTTGCGGTTTTGTAATTGTGTAAATGATTGTATAACTGCCGGGTCAAAAATGACCCTTAGACAATCTCTGTACCCTGGTGGTGTACAGCTTTCATGGAAATATGAACAAAGGCGATGTTTCTCTTTTTCTAATGTTGAGTTTACTCTAGGAAAAGTCATCAAATTTCAAGTTGAACAAATATAATTTAGGGGTTTTTCTCTGCTGTTAAACATATTGTGTCATGCCCTGACCTTAGAGAGCCTTTTTTATGTCTCTTTTTGGTTTTTGGTCCTTTATTTCTATGATTTGTGTTTCTATGTGTTGGCCGGGTATGGTTCTCAATCAGGGACAGCTGTCTATCGTTGTCTCTGATTGGGAATCATACTTAGGCAGCCCTTTTCCCCCCTCCTTTCAGTGTGGGTAGTTAACTTTGTTAGTGGCACTATAGCCCTGTAAGCTTCCCGGTTGTTCATTTTGTTGGCGGCATTCCAAAATAAAGAGGAGGATGTACCCTCACCACGCTGCGCTTTGCCACTTCTTTTGATGGCCGTGACGAAGTGACGGGTCATTTTTGACCCTTAAGACAACACAAAGGTTAAGAAAAATAAGTATTTAGAAAGTATTTAATAAATAAACTGAAGTAAACAATACATTAAACATTTAAATTAAATAGAAAAATAACAGATAATTAAAGAGCAACAATAAAATAACAGTAGCGAGGCGATGTACAGGGGGTACTGGTACAGAGTCAATGTGGAGGCTATATACAGGGGGTACTGGTACAGAGTCAATGTGGAGGCTATATACAGTGGGGACTGGTACAGAGTCAATGTGAGGGGGCACAATTTCCAGACATTTGTTAGAGGTTATGTTACTATTAATTGATAATATATGGAGGATTTGTGCAGTATGTCTATAGTATTGACGGTGTTCCTACGAAAGGGTTACAAACCTTGGTGTCCAAAAGCCACAGGCCAGTCATTGTAGCAATAGGCTGGCTCCCAATGACTGTATGGACGATCTTGTTGAGGTTATGGCTGGAAATCATTTAGACCTGGCTACAGACAATTGTGATATATCAGTATATAGGCTGGAAATCATTCGATTCCTGGGACCACCCATACATAGAATGTATGCACACCTGATAAGTATAAAAGCAGTAAATGGCATTATTATATAGTATCATTATTCTCCCTCTCTCTATATACAGGAAGTCCTCTATAAACACAGAACTGTGGTAAACTGTGGTAAACAGTAAGAATCTTAAGAATCTTCATTTATGGAATCATAGAATCATAAAATCATAAAATTATAGAATCACATTCATAGTTTTGTATTCCTGTATATTACCAAAAGGTGCGTCTGAAATAGTACCCTATGCCCTATATATAAAACACTACTTTTGACCATAGTGAATAGGGTGTCTTTTCAGAAGTGCAGACCAAGACTGTCCCAGCCAACACAGAGAGAGCCATCAGTCCCTCTGGGAAATGCTGTCTCTGTGTTGGATGTGTACACAGTGTGTTTTCTCAGCACCAGAGACTGTTGCTGCAGCACCCACAGCTCCACTAACCCACAACTGAGTTATTCCTGCAAGAGAGAGGAATGTCATAACTTCATTCCAAATTAAATCCAGAGTTAAGGATTCCTATTCAAGAACGTATTCACTTTCATTTGATTAATGAAGCCAAGCCAACCATCATCAGCATATTTTGTCAAATAAAATGTGTGATTTAGCCCATCTAAAATGTATTTTCTTAATCGTGTTGTTATTAATGGAATGGCCTTATATTGAAACATCAACCAAATGTCACACCCTGTTTCACCTGTCTTTGTGCTTGTCTCCACCTCCCGCCAGGTGTCGCCCATCTCCCCTCATTATCCCCTGTGTATTCATACCTCCCCTTTCTGTTTGTCAGTTGTCAGTCTACCAGCGTGTTACCGTGTTCTAGTTATTTTGTTCTTAGTCGTCCCAGTGCTGACCTTTCTGCCTGTCCTGACCTTGAACCTGCCCACCGTCCTGTACCTGCCTGACTCTGATGTGGATTTATGACCCTTTGTCTGTCTTGACCTACCGATTGCCTGCCGTCCTGTACCTTCCTGATTACGACCCTTTGTCTGTCTTGACCTACCGATTGCTTGCCATCCTGTACCTTCCTGATTACAACCCTTTGTCTGTCTTGACCTACCGATTGCCTGCCGTCCTGTACCTTCCTGATTACGACCCTTTGTCTGTCTTGACCTACCGATTGCCTGCCGTCCTGTACTTTCCTGATTACGACCCTTTGTCTGTCTTGACCTACCGATTGACTGCCGTCCTGTACCTTCCTGATTACGACCCTTTGTCTGTCTTGACCTACCGATTGCCTGCCGTCCTGTACCTTCCTGATTACGACCCTTTGCCTGCCGTCCTGTACCTTCCTGATTACGACCCTTTGCCTGCCGTCCTGTGCCTTCCTGATTACGACACTTTGTCTGCGGTCCTGTGCATTCCTGATCACAACCCTTTGTCTGCCGTCCTGTACCTTCCTGATTACGACCCTTTGCCTGCCGTCCTGCACCTTCCTGATTACGACCCTTTGTCTGCCGTCCTGTACCTTCCTGATTACGACCCTTTGTCTGTCTTGACCTACCGATTGCCTGCCGTCCTGTACCTTCCTGATTACGACCCTTTGTCTGCCGTCCTGTACCTTCCTGATTACGACCCTTTGTCTGCCGTCCTGTACCTTCCTGATTACGACCCTTTGTCTGCCGTCCTGTACCTTCCTGATTACGACCCTTTGTCTGTCTTGACCTACCGATTGCCTGCCGTCCTGTACCTTCCTGATTACGACCCTTTGTCTGCCGTCCTGTACCTTCCTGATTACGACCCTTTGTCTGTCTTGACCTACCGATTGCCTGCCGTCCTGTACCTTCCTGATTACGACCCTTTGTCTGTCTTGACCTACCGATTGCCTGCCGTCCCTTACCTTCCTGATTATGACCCTTTGCCTGCCGTCCTGTACCTTCCTGATTACGACCTTTGTCGGCCATCCTGTACCTTCCTGATTACGACCCTTTGTCTGTCTTGACCTACCAATTGCCTGCCGTCCCTTACCTTCCTGATTATGACCCTTTGCCTGCCGTCCTGTACCTTCCTGATTACGACCTTTGTCGGCCGTCCTGTACCTTCCTGATTACGACCCTTTGTCTGTCTTGACCTACCGATTGCCTGCCGTCCCTTACCTTCCTGATTATGACCCTTTGCCTGCCGTCCTGTACCTTCCTGATTACGACCTTTGTCGGCCGTCCTGTACCTTCCTGATTACGACCCTTTGTCTGTCTTGACCTACCAATTGCCTGCCATCCTGTACCTTCCTGATTACGACCCTTTGCCTACCGTCCTGTACCTTCCTGATTATGACCCTTTGCCTGCCGTCCTGTACCTTCCTGATTACGACCCTTTGTCTGCCATCCTGTACCTTCCTGATTACGACCCTTTGCCTGCCGTCCTGTACCTTCCTGATTACGACCCTTTGTCTGCCGTCCTGTACCTTCCTGATTACGACCCTTTGCCTGCCGTCCTGTACCTTCCTGATTACGACCCTTTGCCTGCCTTGACTTACCTTTCGCCTGCCCCTTGAACTATAATAAACTCTGAGACTCGTACTATCTGCCTCCTGTGTCTGTATTTGGGTCTTGGCCTGAGCCGTGAAACCAAAAGTGTTCAGTGGTTGGTATTCAGACACCTTATACACGGGTGGTTGCCTTGCTCGCTGAATACTTTGAATTCAACAGCTGAAAACCCTCCCACTGACTGACCAACAGATCTTCTGAGTTTTCATTCAATAGGGTTCAGTACGTTCATCTTAAGACATACCTTTAAATACGGTGTACCTTTCATTCAAATTTTGTCGACAGAATACATCGAGAGAACGGGTTCAGTTATAGGGATCAATGAAATGTCTGTTTCAGCACCAACTGGTAGATTTATAAATACTCTGATCTTGTACATTTTAGGGTTAGGAAAGTATGATTCATAAACTAAAAAAGTTTTGGAGAGCCTTTACTCATAAAATATATTGATGAATAAAAATAGAGTAGTTTGATTTATCCTGAAGGTTGTCATATTCAAGTTCAAACCATGAAATATTGGAAAGTAGAAAAAATTGTGCAATAGAGGTTGAATAATAGTCCTATAAATCTACCTTAATCCTCACTAATCATGGATCTGTATGACAACGGCCCAGTCGTGGTGAACCGTGCTCCAGGCTCCACGTTTAACCTGCTACATAGTCTGAGTTCCATAATGATTCAAATTATTACGCAACGTTAGATTAACATGATCCACTAATGCTAGCGACCCTCAGCAACAACTACACAGACATGACAGAGGAAAGGTCAACCGAAGGGAATGATGCAAAATGTAAGCTACAAATTGAAGAAAAGTGCCATTTATAAATGAATGTGGATATTACTGACGATGGCTCCCGATAGTTTCTAATATTTAAAATGATACAAATTGTCAAATAAACTGAATACAATTTCCTCACGCATAAATGTGGCGGAATTATGAAGGAATTAAGGTCAAAATAGGGCGTATCTGTAGACCAGTGGAGGATGCTGGGGGCAGGACGTATCATAATGTATGTGCCGTCCTCCCCTCATCAGCCTCCAATGCTGTAGACACACCTTCATTTCTTAGATCTACACCTTGAGCAAATAGCGGGTGAATAGCATGCTACTCTCATGCTTAAGTTCAAGGTTAGAATACGCATAGAGAGAAGTGCATTAAAAGAGAATTATGTTCCATTTACGCACTCTTAACTCGGTTCTGATTCGACCCATAGATCATTGGACATTTACTGCACTGCCTGCAAAACTGACAGAAAAACCTTACACACAACAGCTACTCTGTCACCTCAAGTAAAAGTCCTCTGGTTGCACCATGGAACATTGCAGTCACATACAGATCCTGCAGACTGTGAAAAGGGAGCCTCCTTGCGCCAGCCAACTGTTTTCTTAAAGAGAAAAAGAAGAGACATATTTATGTTCTCGTTAAGCTAATGGAAACAGACTCAACGCTAAGCAGCAGGAAATGGCACTTTAGCAAATTAAGCTCCTGTTTCTTTTCGAGGTGCTCCTCTCTCTCTCCCCTCTCTCTCCTCCTCTCTCTCTCTCTCTCTCTCCTTCTCTATTTCCCCTCTCTCCCCTCTCTCTCCTCCTTCTCTCTCTCTCCCCTCTCTCTCCTCATTCTCTCTCTCTCCGCTCTCTCTCCTCCTCCTCCTCTCTCTCTCCTTCTCTCCTCCTCCTCTCTCCCCTCTCTCTCCTCCTTCTCTCTCTCTCCCCTCTCTCTCCTCCACCTCTCTTTCTCTCTCTCACCTTCTCTATTTCCCCTCTCTCCTCCTTCTCTCTCTCCCCTCTCTCTCCTCCTCCTCTCTCCCCCTCTCTCCTCCTTCTCTTTCTCTCTCTCTCCTCTCTCTCTCCTCCTCTCTCTCTCTCCTTCTCTATTTCCCATTTCTCCCCTCTCTCTCCTCCTTCTCTCTCTCCCCTCTCTCTCCTCCTCCTCTCTCCCCTCTCTCTCCTCCTCCTCTCTCCCCTCTCTCTCCTCCTTCTCTCTCTCTCCCCTCTCTCTCCTCCTTCTCTCTCTCTCCCCTCTCTCCTCCTCCTCCTCCTCTCTCCCCTCTCTCTCCTCCTTCTCTCTCTCTCCCCTCTCTCTCCTCCTTCTCTCCTCCTCCTCTCTCCCTCTCTCTCCTCCTTCTCTCTCTCCCCTCTCTCTCCTCCTCCTCTCTCTCTCTCTCCCTCTCTCCTTCTCTATTTCCCCTCTCTCTCCTCCTTCTCTCTCTCTCTCCCCTCTCTCTCCTCCTTCCCTCTCTCTCTCCTTCTCTATTTCCCCTTTCTCCCCTCTCTCTCCTCCTTCTCTTTCTCTCCCCTCTCTCTCTCCTCCTCTCTCCCCTCTCTCTCCTCCTTCTCTCTCTCCTCCTTCTCTCTCTCCCCTCTCTCTCCTCCTTCTCTCTCTCTTTCCCCTCTCTCTCCTCCTTCTCTCTCTCTCTCCCCTCTCTCTCCTCCTCCTCCTCTCTCCCCTCTCTCTCCTCCTTCTCTCTCTCTCCCCTCTCTCTCCTCCTCCTCTCTCTCTCTCCTTCTCTCTCTACCCTCTCTCTCCTCCTTCTCTCTCTCTCTCCTTCTCTATATCCTCTCTCCCCTCTTTCTCTCCCTCTGACCCAAAACCAACCCTGGAGTCGAAACATGACATGTGTGAAATGCTTTATGACCGTGCTGCCAGAGATTACATTACATGAATAAAAACTGGGCTGACACTGCAAATAGCCCAACCAGATACAATCTGTGTACTGTGGCAGCATAGGAGGCAGGAGGAAACAGGCATGCTGGCAGAGGAGGAAAGGCCCTATCTGGGTCCAAATAACACTGCATTCCCTGTGTATGGACCCTGGTCAAAAGTAGTGTACTACATAGGGAATGGGGTGACATTTGGGATGTAGAAATGGTTGCGTTCTCTAGGTGGGAGGTCTCATTGAAGACTGAAGAGTATAGACAGGCAGGGTTGGGTGGTTTTCCTCTCCCTGTGCCATGTAGGCTTGTCCCTGGTTAGGCTCATGGTTGGCGGTGGTGGGTGGTTCACACATGAACTAGAGGTGAGAAGGGAGGGAGGCTGTGGCTGTCGCTCAAGGGCCCTCGGTATCTGTGTGTGTGTGTGTGTGTGTGTGTGTGTGTGTGTGTGTGTGTGTGTGTGTGTGTGTGTGTGTGTGTGTGTGTGTGTGTGTGTGTGTGTGTGTGTGTGTGTGTGTGTGTGTGTGTGTGTGTGTGTGTGTGTGTGTGTGTGTGTGTGTGTGTGTGTGTGTGTGTGTGTGTGTGTGTGTGTGTGTGTGTGTGTGTGTGTGTGTGTGAGGCATCACATCTGGAGCTCCCCTTGCACCCCCTTTCTCCCTTCCACCTCTCTCTCCTCCATCCTCCCTAGATTAAGTCATCATTTTGTTGAGAAAGAGCTCAACTGACATCAAGGTAATGCAGACTTCTAAGCATTGATCATTCATCAGAAATGTTACGTTTGTCATGTTTACACTACTTTACTGATCCCTAAGATCACGATTCAATTCAAACCAATTAAACATTTCACTTGAACCCTCCTGATGAATAAAGTCACTCTGATGTGAAACTCAAGTGACCCCATTCTTCAGCACAATCGGTTGTCATTGATTTTTTTTTCAAATTTGGCGGAGCCATTGTAATTGCGTCTGCGGCAGAGAGAGAGAGAGAGAGAGAGAGAGAGAGAGAGAGAGAGACTCTTCATGGGTCCCTGCCTATTAACATGTGACATAATTAGACTGGGGAGAAACAGCAGAGTCCCAGTAGCCAACGTTAACACAGACACAGGTAATGGCAGAAGATAGACTTTATTATTATTATTATATTATTATTATTATATTATTATTATTATATTATTACTTTAGACACAAGCCTGAACAGGGTCGTGTTCATTAAGCACCAATCGGAAGATAACAGACTGAACAGGGAGGGATTTACCTGAACATGTCCAATAAGAAACAACCATTTTCTATCGCAAAATGTTTTTCAATGGTGCGCGCTAATGAATATGACCCAGCTCTGAGAGGGGACCTGTTACTAGCCAGGTAGATGGGGAAGAGCACTACATACCACTGGGTTCAAACCCGGGACACCTACACACCACAAAACTGTGTTAGTCCTCTGAGCTAAAGCCTAGGTATTTGCGTGGGGAGCTAACACAAGACCTCAGGTTATTCATCATGTTTGCTGAACCACCTCCTTTACAATCGACAGCTTCACTTTTCTAGCTCAGCCTTGATCAATGGACCAGCCCTTTTCTACAGCTCTCAGACTCCAAGAGACTGCTGCGGCGTACAAGTTTTTCATAAACCATTAAGTCTGCAACGATGTCTGTCTTAACAAAAAGTCATTTTAAAAAGAGAGTTCTGCTTTCACCGTAGAGGACAAAGAGAGACTATCACAACAGATGGGGTTTAATTGATATCCATATAAATCCAAAAACAATCAAGCCAACCTTTCAGACCCTCAAAGTCAGACTCTGTCATTTCGTCTTTCATCAATTAGCTATTATCTAAAATGGGGCATTGGTTAATGTTTTGGTGGAAGGTGAAATGTGACTTCAGTAAAGCTAAATCATTCCCAATAATGAGACACAGTGAATTGCTTGACCAATACAGACACAGAACTTCATTAACCTTTTCTACTGGATGATGACAGAAGCATTTCGGCCTCAGAAGACAATTTCTAGAACTATTCTATTAGATTTTCCACACAATGTATTACATTTTACTCATTTAGCAGACTTTCCGCTATGCTCTTAGATAAGTGGCTACAAGCAAAACTGTACGTTCACAAACGATGCTGCCCTTCTGTGTCTTGTCCTCTCTGGTCCAGGTAAGGGAGTTCACCATCTCAGGTGTGTCCTACCTCACAGGTGTCCCTCTGCCTGCTCCCGTGGCCTTAATCAAAGGAGTGGTGACATTTACCTAAATAGATCTACCGCAACTGCACAACAATAGCCACGGTGGGATCAACTCCGAGACTTTGCATCTTATCCTGCTCTGGATCTGTCTGTCCTTTCAGCTAGCCAGTACTGCTATGGGTAACCTGTATCAACACATGCAAAACACTTCAGACTACAGCTCACTGTTTTACAGCTTCTATGGATTTTCACGCTGGTAGGAGTGTATTCAAATGTTTGTGATGTGAACAGGGGTGTTTTACTGTTATGGGTCACAAAGGGATTTTCTTATTGTGGGTGTGTGCCAAATGGCAGGCTATTCGCTATGTAGTATGTGTGTGGGGACTATATTGGGAAGAGGGTGCCATTTGGAACAGAGGTAACGTACTGGTTACGGATGCAAAACCACATTGTTGTTTGTCTTGCAAATGTGGGACCTTTATGGACAAAGGTCATGAAAAGTATACAGTGCCGTCATGCTGATCGACAGATTCAAAGAGGAAACTCACAACACACTACCTTTGAGAAGATGCACCACTCCTGACATACAATAGGATTGTACATGCTCTGTTGAGCATCTTATGCCATAAACTGTACAGTTGAAAACACGCTCTGTGAATCAAGTGTCGTTGCTCTAGTTCCTGTCGTGTAAAAACAACATTTTCTCTGGTGCCACTTACCCACATTTGACCAGGCAAGTCAGTTAATTAAGAACAAATTCTTATTTTCAATGACGGCCTAGGAACAGTGGGTTAACTGCCTTGTTCAGAGGCAGAAAAACAGATTTTTACCAGTTCGGGGATTTGATCCAGCAACCTTTCGGTTACTAGTCCAACGCGTTAACCACTAGGCTACCTGCCGCCCCACATACAGTATATGTTGTTCCTGTCTCTCTCACTCCAATAATGGGCCGGTCCCACTTGTCTTGTCATATTTAGAAGCTGATAACAAGACCCAGACAGATCCTCAGGGCCTCACAGCAGTCACACCTCAACTGAATGACTGATGCTACTTTCTCAGTGGCAATTTAGACATTTTCAGGCAGATACTTTCCTCACTATCCATCATGTTGTTGAGAACCATCATGTTTTTGTTGTTGCTTTTGTTGTAAATTGGTTTTGGTCATTGGTTTGGTTATAGAGAGCATACTTTATAATTAAACAGAATATATTATCTCTCAGTGCCAGAGGCCTTGATAACAAACAGTGTCAAAACTATGGAGAAAAGCCTGAACTTCTGGGTCATCTAGTGTTGAAAAACCATCAGTTATCATATGATATTGTACTTGGCTCTGGCGGAGATGTTTTTACATGCAGATCCTGTTCCCCAACAGTAAGCAAATGGAACCCATGCTACACAGGAGATTAACGGGAATCAAGCATTCATTTAACAAGTCACTCAAAAAACACCATCTTGCTGTGTGGTAAATGCAATTAAACAATTCCATGTTCTTGATTTTAATACCGTTCATTTTGCCAATTAGCCGTTTGAAAACCATTCATCCAGTCTGAAAACCAGTCATCCAGTCTGAAAACCATTCATCCAGTCTGAAAACCAGTCATCCAGTCTGAAAACCATTCATCCAGTCTGAAAACCATTCATCCAGTCTGAAAACCAGTCATCCAGTCTGAAAACCATTCATCCAGTCTGAAAACCAGTCATCCAGTCTGAAAACCATTCATCCAGTCTGAAAACCAGTCATCCAGTCTGAAAACCATTCATCCAGTCTGAAAACCAGTCATCCAGTCTGAAAACCATTCATCCAGTCTGAAAACCAGTCATCCAGTCTGACCATTCATCCAGTCCCAGTCATCCAGTCTGAAAACCATTCATCCAGTCTGAAAACCAGTCATCCAGTCTTACAACCATGTACAATACAGTAATTGTAAGCTTTTAACAGTATGTGCATAAATAATTCCTATTTCCTTCACTGTCTCCATCTGGTGAAACAAACTACTTTATATTAAAGGTAAAAACATGATCTTCTTTTCAAATCAATGTTTCAATATTTAGCCTTCATTCTTCTCACACAGACCATTCTCTTCAGACCAGTCTATTCCCACTCTGCCTTTTTCCTCTGTTGAGCAATTTAACCATAGAGTAGAGCAGCAACCCGTGTCAGATAGGCTACCAACCAATGTACTGACTGACCTCATTCACCACTCAGGGTCTTGGCGTAATTGCATCCATGAAATGGGATTTGAGTGGTATTAAATGTGTCCTTATTCATTATTCATTTGTCCTTCATTACGTTTCCCGTTGAATGCTTTGTCTTTATGGAATTATTCATCCATTTCGAGATGTAATATTCTGTGAAGTGATTGGATACCATAACATTTCTTGTGATTGGATTTTATATTGTTGTTCCATGACCACAAAGAAAAATTACAAGATTTGACAAGATGAGCCCAAGAAACCTCATTGAGGATACAAACAGAATTATTTATTTGAAGCTATGAGGACCACATAAAGGGTTTCTAGTGCTTTCATGTCCCATCCTCAGGGGTTCTTTGAGGTTTTAAATAGTTTTTAAATGTACGTGTTACTTTAACCATAGAATAAGATTATTATAGGAGCCATACCAAGGACTGGTGTATACAGGATGTCCAGACAGGCCAGCTTCCCATGGCTGAATTATGCCATGCTTCAGTACAGAGGCTAGAGAGAACAGTGCATTCTCCCCCAGGCTAGAGAGAGAGAAGACATTCTCCCCATTCCAGAGAGAGAGAGAGCATTCTCCCCAGCCCAGAGAGAGAGAAGAGCATTCTCCCCCAGCCCAGAGAGAGAGAGAGAGCATTCTCCCCCAGCCCAGAGAGAGAGAGAGCATTCTCCCCCATTCCAGAGAGAGAAGAGAGAGAGAGAGAGAGCATTCTCCCCCATTCAGAGAGAGAGAGAGCATTCTCCCCATTCCAGAGACAGAGAGAGATTCTCCCCCAGCCCAGAGAGAGAGCATTCTCCTCCAGCCCAGAGAGAGAGAGAGAGAGAGCATTCTCCTCCAGCTCAGAGAGAGAGAGAGAGAGAGAGAGAGAGAGAGAGAGAGAGAGAGAGAGAGAGAGAGAGAGAGAGAGAGAGAGAGAGAGAGAGAGAGAGAGAGAGAGAGCATTCTCCCCCAGCCCAGAGAGAGAGATGAGAGAGAGAGAAAGATAGAGCATTCTCCCCAGCCTAGAGAGAGAGAGAGAGAGAGAGAGAGAGCATTCTCCTCCAGCCTAGAGAGAGAGAGCATTCTCCCCCAGCCCAGAGAGAGAGAGAGAGAGAGAGAGAGAGAGAGAGAGAGAGAGAGAGAGAGAGAGAGAGAGAGAGAGAGAGAGAGAGAGAGAGAGAGAGAGAGAGAGAGAGAGAGAGAGAGAGCATTCTCCTCCAGCCCAGGAATTCTCCCCGAGCCCAGAGAGAGAGTTAGTAGAGAGAGAGAGCATTCTCTCCAGCCCAGAGAGAGAGAGAGAGAGAGAGAGAGAGAGAGAGAGAGAGAGAGAGAGAGAGAGCATTCTCCCTCAGCCCAGAGAGAGAGAGAGAGAGCATTCTCCTCCAGCCCAGAGAGAGAGAGAGAGAGCATTCTCATCCAGCCCAGAGAGAGAGAGAGAGCATTCTCCCCCAGCCCAGAGAGAGAGATTCTCCTCACCCAGAGAGATGTCATAGAGAGAGAATGCTCCCCCAGCCCAGAGAGAGAGAGAGAGAGAGAGAGAGAGAGAGAGAGA
>NC_060184.1:16614287-16726787 GCF_021184085.1 Oncorhynchus gorbuscha
AGACATGCAAACAACAAATTCTGAGCCTTCATATTCATGCATAATGGACTAAATAATGAAAGACAAGCACAATAGTTTTGAGTTCAACAAAGTGGGTGTGGAAGAGGTAAAACATATTTTGCTGAGGCTGGTAGCGGAATACATTGTGACTCCTGTTTGACACATCTTAAATTTAAGCCTAGAATACAGTGTGGGCCCTCAGACATGGAGGGAGGCAAAGGTCATTCTGCTACCCAAGAATAGCAGAGCACCCTTTAATGGTTCAACCAGCGGACCAATCAGTATGTTGAAAGTGCTTAGCAAACTTTTAGAAAAACTTGTGTTTGATCAAATACTGTGTTTCTATGTATGCTGACGACTCAACAGTATACATGTCGTCTGCAAGAGTAAAAAACAAACACAGACACCCCAAACATAAAGCTCTAGTCACTTTTAGAATGGGTAACTTCCAACAGGCTAGTGCAAAATATCAAAAAATGAAAAGCATCATTTCCAGGTCTTATAACTCGCTCAACGCTAAACCTTGTTTAGATCTATTATTGATAATGTTGAGCAAGTTGAGGACACTAAACTGCTGGGTGTAACCCTAAATAGCAAGCTGTCATGGTCAAAACATATAGACTCAATGGTTGCTAAAATGGGAAGAGGTCTGTCCATGATAGGGCATTGCTCTGCCTTCTTGACATCTCAGTCGACCAGACAAGTCTTACAGGCCCCAGTTTTGTAGCACCGGGACTACTGCCCAGCTGTGTGGTCATGTGTAGTTTCACCGGGACTACTGCCCAGCTGTGTGGTCATGTGTAGTTTCACCGGGACTACTGCCCAGCTGTGTGGTCATGTGTAGTTTCACTGGGACTACTGCCCAGCTGTGTGGTCATGTGTAGTTTCACCGGGACTACTGCCCAGCTGTGTGGTCATGTGTCGTTTCACCGGGACTACTGCCCAGCTGTGTGGTCATGTGTAGTTTCACCGGGACTACTGCCCAGCTGTGTGGTCATGTGTAGTTTCACCGGGACTACTGCCCAGCTGTGTGGTCATGTGTAGTTTCACCGGGACTACTGCCCAGCTGTGTGGTCATGTGTCGTTTCACCGGGACTACTGCCCAGCTGTGTGGTCATGTGTCGTTTCACCGGGACTACTGCCTAGCTGTGTGGTCAAGTGCGGCAAAAAAGGGCACACAGTACCAGTCAAAAGTTTGGACACACATTCCATGATTTTTCTTTATTTTGACTAATTTCTACATCCATCCTCCCCTCCACCGTCCTCCCTTCCACCGTCCTCCCCTCCACCGTCCTTCCCTCCACCATCCTCCCCTCCACCGTCCTCCCCTCCATCGTCCTTCCCTCCACCGTCCTCCCCTCCACCGTCTTTCCTTCCACCGTCCTCCCCTCCACCGTCCTTCCCTCCACCGTCCTTCCCTCCACCGTCCTCCCCTCCACCGTCCTCCCCTCCACTGTCCTCCCCTCCACCGTCCTCCCCCTCCACCGTCCTCCCATCCACCGTCCTTCCCTCCACCGTCCTCCCCTCCACCGTCCTTCCCTCCACCGTCCTTCCCTCCACCGTCCTTCCCTCCACCGTCCTCCCCTCCACCGTCCTTCCCTCCACCGTCCTTCCCTCCACCGTCCTCCCCTCCACTGTCCTCCCCTCCACCGTCCTCCCCTCCACTGTCCTCCCCTCCACCGTCCTTCCCTCCACCGTCCTTCCCTCCACCGTCCTCCCCTCCACCGTCCTTCCCTCCACCGTCCTTCCCTCCACCGTCCTTCCCTCCACCGTCCTCCCCTCCACCGTCCTCCCCTCCACTGTCCTTCCCTCCACCGTCCTCCCCTCCACCGTCCTTCCCTCCACCGTCCTTCCCTCCACCGTCCTCCCCTCCACCGTCCTCCCCTCCACCGTCCTCCCCTCCACCGTCCTCCCCTCCACCGTCCTTCCCTCCACCGTCCTTCCCTCCACCGTCCTTCCCTCCACCGTCCTTCCCTCCACCGTCCTTCCCTCCACCGTCCTTCCCTCCACCGTCCTCCCCTCCACTGTCCTCCCCTCCACCGTCCTCCCCTCCACCGTCCTTCCCTCCACCGTCCTTCCCTCCACCGTCCTTCCCTCCACCGTCCTTCCCTCCACCGTCCTTCCCTCCACCGTCCTCCCCTCCACCGTCCTTCCCTTCACCTTTCTTTCCTTCTATCGGATCAGAATTCCTCCTCTCTATCTCTATTTCCCTGGAGGGTGTATGACCCATGCTGCCTGAGAGAAGGACTCCCCCATTTGACCTCATCACATCCCCCAGCTGAGCATCACTCCATCAGACCATCCCCCTCTCCTCCCTCCCTCCCTCCCCATCCATCCACTACATCACTCTATCAGACCATCCCCCTCTCCTCCCTCCCTCCCTCTCTCCCCCATCATCCACTACATCACTCCATCAGACCATCCCCCTCTCCTCCCTCCCCCATCCATCTCCTTCATCACCCAATCCAACCCATCAGCCATTAACTGTATACAGTTGAACTCTCTCTCTCTATTGCTCTCTTTCTCTTTCAATCCACCTCTCTCTCTGTCTCTGCATCCCCTCTCTCTCTCTCTCTCTCTCTCTTTATCTCTCTCTCTTTCTCTCAATTCAATTCAAGGGGCTTCATTGGCATGGGTAACTTATGTTAACATTGCCAAAGCAAATGAAATGGAAAAACAAAAGTGAAATAAACCATAAAAAGTGAAGAGTAAACATTACACTCACACAAGTTCCAAAATAATAGAGACATTTCAAACGTCATATTACGTCTATATACAGTGTTGTAACGATGTGCAAATAGTTAAAGTACAAAAGGGAAATCAAATAAACATGGGTTGTATTGACACAGGTGTTTGTTCTTCACTGATTGCCCTTTTCTTGTGGCAACAGGTTACAAATGTTGCTGCTGTGATTGGACACTGTGGTATTTCACACAATAAATATCCATGTTTAACATTAAACTAGGCAAGTCAGTTAAGAACAAATTCTTATTTAAAATGATGTCCTAGGAACAGTGCCTTGTTCAGGGGCAGAACGACAGATTTTGACCTTGTCAGCTCAGGGATTCAATCCACCAGCCTTTCGATTACTGGCCCAACGCTCTAACCACTAGGCTACCTGCTGCCCCAAACAAAATAGGAGTTTATCAAAACTGGAGTTGTTTTAGAATTCTTCGTGGGTCTGCGTAATCTGAGTGAAGTATGTGTCTCTAATGTGGTCATACATTTGGGAGGAAGTTAGGACGTGCAGCTCTGTATTCACCTCATTTTGTGGGTAGTGTGCACATAGCCTGTCTTCTCTTGAGAACCAGGTCTGCCTACGGTGACCTTTCTCAATAGCAAGGCTATGCTCACTGAGTCTGTACACACATTGGCTTGTGAAAATATTCACTCCCCTTGGCATTTTTCCTGTTTTGTTGCCATACAACATGGAATTAATATTAATTTTGGGGGGGAGTATCATTTGATTTACACAACTTTGAAGATGCAAAATATTTTTTCTTGTGAAACAAACAAGACAAAAAAACAGAAGACTTGAGCATGCATAACTATTCACCCCACAGGCGGCAGGCGGCCGGCGGCACATTAATTGGGGAGTACGGGCTCATAGTAATGGCTGGAACAGAATTAATGGAATGGTATCAACCACATTTCCATGTCGTTGATATCATTCCACTCACTCCATTTCAGCCATTATTGTGAGCCGTCCTCCCCTCAGCAGCCCTGTGTTAGTGTAGGTTTTCAGTGAATTTATGTAAATCACGAAGCTCCTCTACATTTCCTGCGGTGCAGGAAAATTCTCAGTCACAAAATAGTTATCAAATTAAGATCCTACACCTGTATGCCTTTGAGGCACAATAATGTACATTTTGGCAACAACATAATAGTGTAGATGTAGATAGAATACTCTAAAACGTTAAATTATTAATTTACAGTGGGGAAATCTCAAAATGGTACAAAATATGCCAGTGACAGACAAACAGAGCATTTTTACTTGCTCTGTGAGACGGTCAAAAGGCTGACTGATAGAGATCAGACAAGATCACCTAACAATACATCGACTGTGTGCTCCCTTCCAAGAGAGCCTTAAAGACACCCATTTTAGATCTTAATTCATGTGTCTAGACACCATTCAGGCAGTTAATATAGGTGCCTATTACCCACAGTGGTGCCCAGGCTGCATCCCAAATGGCACCATATTCCCTATATAGTGTACTACTTTTGAGTAGTACATTCTGTACTTAAGGAATAGTGCGCAATTTGGGATGCCGCCATGATGAGTATGCAGCAGCAAATTGTTGAGCTGCCACTTACCCCTAGACAGAAAGAGAGAAAGAGAGAGAGAAAAAGAGAGAGAAAGAAAGAGAAAGAAAGAGACAGGGGGAGAGAGAGAGAGAGAGAGAGAGAGAGAGAGAGAGAGAGAGAGAGAGAGAGAGAGAGAGAGAGAGAGAGAGAGAGAGAGAGAGAAGAGAAAAAAACCTAAGCCTACGCCTTCACTAAGGTGAATTACTAAAACAATACTGAAATACACTACGGAAAAAGAAGGAACAGCACATCAGAATGTAATTGAAGAATCCATAGACTCGAACCACTTCTGGGAAAATTGGAAAACACTAAACGAACAACAACATGAAGAGTTATCTATCCAAAACGGACATGTATGGGTAAACCACTTCTCCAATCTTTTTGGCCATATATAGTGCCTTGCAAAAGTATTCATCCCTCTTGGTGCTTTTCCTATTTTGTTGCATTACAACCTGTAATTTAAATGGATATTTATTCGGATTTCATGTAATGGACATACATAAAATATTCCAATTTGGTGCAGTGAAATGAAAAAGATAACTTGTTTAAAAAAATAATTCAAAAGTAAAAAACTGAAAAGTGGTGCATGGATATGTATTCGCCCCGTTTGCTATGAAACCCCTAAATAAGATCTGCTGCAACCAATTACCTTCAGTAATCACATAATTGGTTAAATAAATTCCACCTGTGTGCAATCTAACTGTCACATGACCTCAGAATATATACATCTGTTCTGAAAGGCCCCAGAGTCTGCAACACCACTAAGCACCATTTCCTTTGACCTTTATTTAACTAGGCAAGTCAGTTAAGAACAAATTCTTATTTTCAATGACGGCCTAGGAACAGGGGGCAGTATTTCATTTCTGGATAAAAAACGTTCCCATTTTAAATGGGATATTTTGTCACGACAAGATGCTCGACTATGCAGATAATTTGGATAGAAAACACTCTGACGTTTCCAAAACTGCAAAGATATTGTCTGTGAGTGCAACAGAACTGATGTTACAGTCGAAACCCAGATAAAAATCCAATCAGGAAGTGCCCCATATTTTGAAAGCGCTGCATGCCAATGACTTCTTATATGGCTGTGAATGGGCTACGAATGAGCTTACGCTTTCTACCTATTCCCCAAGGTGTCTACAGCATTGTGACGTCTTTTTACGCATTTATGTTGAAGAATTGCCGTAAGGGACCACATTGAGCAAGTGGTCACATGATGGCTCCCGCAGAAAATCTTGCGTAAAGTACAGAAGTAGTCATTTTTCCAATCGCTTCTAATGAGAAACCAATTGTCTCGGTGGATATATTATCAAATAGATATGTGAAAAACACCTTGAGGATTGATTCTAAACAACGTTTGCCATGTTTCTGTCAATATTATGGAGTTAATTTGGAAAAAAGTTTGGTGTTGTAGTGACCGCATTTTCCGGTCGATTTCTCAGCCAAACGTGAAGAACAAACAGAGCTATTTCCCCTACAAAAATTATATTTTTGGAAAAAAGGAACATTTGCTATCTAATTGGGAGTCTCGTGAGTGAAAACATCTGAAGTTCTTCAAAGGTAAATGATTTAATTTGATTGCTTTTCTTATTTTCTTTGAAAATGTTGCCTGCTGCTAGCAAGGCATAATGCTATGCTAGGCTATGATAAACTTACACAAATGCTTGTCTAGCGTTGGCTGTAAAGCATATTTTGAAAATCTGAGATGACAGTGTGATTAACAAAAGGCTAAGCTGTGTCTCAATATATTTCATTTGTGATTTTCATGAATAGGAACATTTTCTAGGGATATTTATGTCCGCTGCGTTATGCTAATTAGTTTCAGGCGATGATTACGCTCCTGGATCCGGGATGGGTAGTACCAAGAGGTTTTAACTGCCTTGTTCAGGGGAAGAACAACATATTTGTACCTTGTCAGCTCAGGGATTCGATCTTGCAACCTTTCGCTTACAAGTCCATTGCTCTAAACACTAGGCTACCTGCCGCCCCAATGAACACCAAAGAGCTCTCCAAACAGAAATTTGTGGAGAAGTACAGATCAGGGTTGAGTTATAAAAGAAATATCCTAAACTTTGAACATCCCCACTGAGCATCATTAAATCCATTATTAAATCATGGAAATAATATGGCAGCAAAACAAACCTACCAAGAGATGGCTGCCCACCAAAACTCACGGACCAGGCAAGGAGGGCAGAGAGGCAACAAAGAGACCAAAGATAAGCCTGAAGAAGCTGCAAAGCTCCACAGCGGAGATTGGAGTATCTGTCCATAGGACCACTTTAAGCCAAACACTCCACAGAGCTGGGCTTTGAATTGAGCTTTTTGGCCATTAAGGAAAACACTATGTCTGGTGCAAATCCAACACCTCCCATCACCCAGAGAACACCATCCCCACAGTGAAGCATGGTGGTGGCAGCATCATGTTGTGGGGGTGTTTTTCATCAGCAGGGACTGGGAAACTGGTCAGGATTGAAGGAATGATGGATGGCACTAAATACAGGGAAATTATTGAGGGAAACCTGTTTCAGTCTTCCAGAGATTTGAGACTGGGGCGGAGGTTCACCTTCCAGCAGGAGAAGTCTCTTAAGCATACTGCTAAAGCAACACTTGAGTGGTTTAAGGGGAAACATTTAAATGTCTTGGAATGGCCTAGTCAAAGACCGGACCTCAATCCAATTGAGAATCTGTGGCATTACTTAAAGATTGCTGTACACCAGCGGAATCCATCCAACTTGAAGGAGCTGGAGCAGTTTTGCCTTGAAGAAAGGGCAAAAATCCCAGTGGCTAGATGTGCCAAGCTTACGTATAGAGACATACCCCAAGAGACTTGCAGCTGTAATTGCTGCAAAAGGTGGCTCTACAAAGTTACGCATGCTCAAGTTTTCATTTTTTTTGGCCATATTTCTTGTTTGTTTCACAATAAAAAAATATTTTTCATCTTCAAAGTGGTAGGCATTTGTGTAAATCAAATGATACAAACCCCCCTAAATCAATTTTAATTCCAGGTTGTAAGGATACAAAATAGGAAAAATGCCAAGGGGGTGAATACTTTCGCAAGCCATTGTAACAAAAGAAAAACAGCAAATACAAATCTTAGAGTCAACTATTAAAGACTACTAGAAACCACTGGATTCTCCTACTACTTTGAATAAACTACAAGACAAATTACAACCCCACCAACCCCAAAAGGCCTGTGGTGTTGATAGTATCCTTAATGAAATTATAAAATATACAGACCACAAATTCCAATTGGCTATACTTAAACTCTTTAACATCATCCTTAGCACTGGCATCTTCCCCAATATTTGGAACCAAGGACTGATCACCCCAATTCACAAAAGTGGAGACAAATTTGACCCCAATAACTCCCATGCGTTATGCGCCAACAGCAACAGAAAATCCTCTGCATTATCGTACATTTCCTCAGTGAAAACAATGTACTGAGCAAATGTCAAATTGGCTTTTTACCGAATTACCATACGACAGACCACATATTCACTCTGCACACCCTAATTGACAAACAAACCAACCAAAACAAAAGCAGTGTTCTCATGATTTGTTGATTTCAAAAAATCTTTTGACTCAATTTGGCATGAAGGGCTTCTATACAAAATGATGGAAAGTGATGTTGGGGGTAAAAACATATGACATTATAAAATCACTGTATACGAACGAAAATTGCCAAAAAACACACATTTCTTTCCACATGGCCGTGGGGTGAGATAGGGATGCAGCTTAAGCCCCACCCTCATAAACATTTATATCAACGAATTGGTGAGGGCACTAGAACAGTCTGTAGCACCTGGTCTCAACCTACTAGAATCTGAAGTCAAATGTCTACTGTTTGCTGATGATCTGGTTGTTCTGTCACCCACCAAGGAGGGCCTACAGCATCACCCAGATTCTGCACAGATTCTGTCAAACCTGGGACTTGACAGTAAATTTCGGTAAGACAAAAATAATGGTGTTCCAAAAAAGGTCTAGTTGCCAGTACCACGAATACAAATTCCATCTAGACACCGTTGCTCCAAAAAACGATACATACCTCGACCTAAACATTAGCGACACAGGTAACTTCCATAAAGCTGTGAACAATCTGAGAGACAAGGCAAGAAGGGTGTGTGTGTGTCATCCCAGCAGCAAGATGTGCGACCTGTTGCCACAAGAAAAGGGCAGCCAGTGAAGAACAAACACCATTGTAAATACAAGCCATATTTATGCTTATTTATCTTTGCTTTTGTACTTTTTATTGTTTATTTCAAAAGTTTATTATCTTTTTCACTTGCTTTGCCAATGTTAACAAATGTTTCCCATGCCAATAAAACCCTTAAATTGAAATTGAAAGAGAGCGAGAGAGAGAGAGAGTGAGAGAGAGAGAGAGAGAGAGAGAGAGAGAGAGAGAGAGAGAGAGAGAGAGAGAGAGAGAGAGAGAGAGAGAGAGAGAGAGAGAGAGAGAGAGAGAGAGAGAGAGACCAGAGTCTTAAAGAGACAGGTTCCTATAATCACAACAGGACACGTCTTATCCACTTCAATTTCCTTTTCCTCACTCTGTAACGCCCTATCAAACACACTGTTCATAGGATGCACTCAGTGATGAGAATCCTAACCCTAGCTTCTTGTCCACAGCTCCAACTCAATTTAACCACTGAGCATTATGTAAAATAAGTTCAACAGCTCCTCTAAATCATACAAACACGAGCCAAGAAGCATGCAAGATGGAAACTGAGCTGCACTTCCTAACCTCCTGCCACATATTTCCCTCAGATTACACAGACCCAGAAAGATTTTTTTTTTAATCAAATGTGGATAAACTCCCGTATCTATTGGGTGAAATACCACATTGTGTCATCACAGCAACAAGATTTGTGACCCGTTTCCACAAGAAAAGGGCAAACAATGAAGAACAAACACCATTGTAAATACAACCCATATGTATGCTTATTTATATTTGCTTTTGCACTTGAACTATTTGCACATAATGTGACATTTTAAATGTCTTTATTCTTTTGGGAACTTTTGTGAGTGTAATGTTTACTGTTAATTTGTATTGTTTATTTCACTTTTGTATCTTAACTACTTCACTTGCTTTGGAAATGTTAACATATGTTTCCCATGCCAATAAAGCCCTTAAATTGAAATTGAAATTGAAAGAGAGAGGGAGAAAGAGAGAGAGAGATTGAGAGAGAGAGAGAGAGAGAGAGAGAGAGAGAGAGAGAGAGAGAGAGAGAGAGAGAGAGAGAGAGAGAGAGAGAGAGAGAGAGGGAGAAAGAGAGAGAGAGATTGAGAAAAAGAGAGCGAGAGAGAGAGAGATGTATACAATGTATACTGGCAATACGTGCAGCGTTAAAATTGGTAAGAAAATAACACAATTCTTTAACCAGGGGCGGGGCCTTCGCCAGGGTTGCCCTGCACTCTTCAATATTTACATCAACGAATTGGCCACTATTCTAGAACAATCCTCAGCCCCTGGTATTAGTCTCCACAATTCCGAGGTTAAATGCCTACTCTTCACAGATTACCTATGCCTGCTGTCACCCACAGCACATGGCCTACAGCAGAGCCAGAGCCTGAACCTGCTAGAACAGTATTGCCAGACCTGGGCCCTGGCAGTAAACCCCAAAAAGACTAAAATAACGATTTTCCAGAGAAGATCCAGATCTCAGGGAATTAAACCAAAGTCCTCAATTGGTACAAAATATATAGAGTACTGCACACACTACAATTATTTAGGTTAAAAAATAAGCTCAACTGGACACCTTAATGAGGTAGTGAATGAACTGAGAGAGAAAGCACGCAAGCACGAAATACCTATTATTATTAAAATTATTAAAATTTGGCTAATACTAATTGAATGTGTCATTGAACCAATTGCACTTTATGGCAGCGAGATGTGGGGTCCACTTGCAAAACAAGATTTCATCAAATGGGACAAACACCCCATTGAAACCCTGCATGCAGAGTTCTGTAAGATTATCCTACAAGACCAGAGGAAAACTACAAACAATGCATGCAGGGCAGAATTTGTCCAATATCCACTAATAATAAAAACTTAAAAAAGAGCAATTAAGTTTTGGAAACATCTAAAATACAGTGACCGCCTCTCATATCATTACCAAGCCCTGCAATGTCAAGAGCTGAGCAAAGAAAAGAGTCCCCTCATCCAGCTGGTCCTGGGGCTGAGTTCACAAACTTGTCTACTAACACACTGAAATCTCAGGATCAGAACATCCAATCAATCAGAATAAACCAAATTACAACACAGTCAAAACAAAACTACATTGCTTATTGGGAAACGAGCACAAGCACAAAGCAAAATGCAGTGCTATCTGGCCCTAAATCAACAGTACACCGAGGCTAACTATTTGACCATGGTTACTGATCAAAACCTTGACAAAGTACAGGCTCAGTGCGCACAGCCTTGCCACTGAGAAGGGTAGACACAGGAAAACCTGTCTCCCTGTAGAGGAAAGGCTGTGCAACCACTGCACAACAGCAGAACCTGAGACGGAGCTGCATTTCCTGACAAAATGTGAAAAATATAAAACAATTAGAGAGTGTCATTTACCCAAATTTAAAACCGTTATTTCAAAGACCTGCCTGCCATACGATGAGGGACAGTGTCTGACAGACGAACCAACCTGCACATGTTCTTTATGCTAATTGTTATTGTTCAATGTATGGTTATTTTGACCCTTGGTTATTATTGTTACTGTTGTCCCGTTGACAATTTTGATTCTTATTATTGTCATATTACAAATATCCAAAGTAAGCTTTGGCAATATGTACATTGTTACGTCATGCCAATCAAGCAAATTGAATTAAATTGAATTGAGAGAGAGAGAGAGAGAGAGAGAGAGAGAGAGAGAGAGAGAGAGAGAGAGAGAGAGAGAGAGGGAGAGAGAGAGAGAGAGAGAGAGAGAGAGAGAGAGAGAGAGAGAGAGAGAGAGAGAGAGAGAGAGAGAGAGAGAGGGGGAGAGAGAGAGAGAGCGAGAGAGAGAGAGAGAGAGAGAGAGAGAGAGAGAGAGAGAGAGAGAGAGAGATGCCAGAGTCTTAAAGAGTCAGGTTCCTAGAATCACAACAGGACACGGCTTATCAAATCAACATCAAATCAAATGTTATTAGTCACATGTGCAGAATACAACAGGTGTAGACGGATAAGAATAAGAGATAAAAGTAACAACTAATTAAAGAGCAGCAGTAAAAAATAACAATATATACAGGGGGGTGCCGGTACAGAGTCAATGTGCGGGGATACCGGTTAGTTGAGGTAGTATGTACATGTAGGTAGAGTTGATTAAAGTGACTATGCATAGATGACAACAGAGAGTGGCAGTGGTGTGAAGAGGGGAGGAGCAATGTGAATAGTCTGGGTAGCCATTTAACTAGATGTTCAGGAGTCTTATGGCTTGGGGGTAGAAGCTGTTTAGAAGCCTCTTTCACCTAGAGTTGGAGCTCCGGTACTGCTTGCCGTGTGGTAGCTGAGAGAACAGTCTATGACTAGGGTTGCTGGAGTCTTTGACAATTTTCAGGGTCTTCCTCTGACACCGCCTAGTATAGAAGTCCTGGATGGCAGGAAGCTTGGCCCCAGTGATGTACTGGGCCGTTCACACTACCCTTTGTAGTGCCTTGTGGTGGGAGGCCGAGCAGTTGCCATACCAGGCAGTCATGCAACCAGTCAGGATGCTCTCGATTGTGCAGCTGTAGAACCTTTTGAGGATCAGAGTAACCATGCCAAATCTATTCAGTCTCCTGAGGGGCAATAGGTTTTGTCGTGCTCGCTTCATGAATGTCACAGTGTGCTTGGACCATGTTAGTTTGTTGGTGATGTGGACACCAAGGAACTTGAAGCTCTCAACCTGCTCCACTGCAGCCCCATCGATGAGAATGTGTGTGTGCTCTGTCCTCTTTTCCTGTAGTCCACTATCATCTCCTTTGTCTTGATCACACCGAGGGAGAGGTTGTTGTCCTGGCAGCACACAGCCAGGTCTCTGACCTCCTCCCTATAGGCTGTCTCGTTGTTGTCAGTGATCAGGCCTACCACTGTTGTGTCCTCGTCAAATTTAATGATGGTGTTGGAGTCGTTTCTGGCCGTGCAGCCATGAGTGAACAGAGAGTACAGAAGGGGGCTGAGCACGCACTGAGGGACCCCTGTGTTGAGGATCAGCGTGGCGGATGTATTGTTACCTACCCTTACCACCTGGGAGCGACCCGTCAGGAAGTCTAGGATACAGTTGCAGAGGGAGGTGTTTAGTTCCAGGGTCCTTAGCTTAGTGATGAGCTTTGATGGCACTATGGTATTAAATGCTGAGCTGTAGTCAATGAATAGCATTCTCACATTGGTGTTACTTCTGTCCAGGTGGGAAAGGGCAGTGTGGAGTGCAATAGAGACTGCATCATCTGTGGATCTGTTGGGGCAGTATGCAGATTGGAGTGGTTCTAGGGTTTCTGGGATGATGGTGCAGATGTGAGCCATGACCAGCCTTTCAAAGCACTTCATGGCTAGCACTTCATGGTGAGTGCTACGAGTCGGTAGTCATTTAGGCAGGTTACCTTAGTGTTCTTGGGCACAGGGACTATGGTGTTCTGCTCAAAACATGTTGGTATTACAGACTCGGACAGGGACAGGTTGAAAATGTCAGTGAAGACACTTGCTAGTTGGTCAGCGCATGCTCGCAGTACACGTCCTGGTAATCCGTCTGGCCCTGCGGCCTTGTGAATGTTGAACTATCTAAAGGTCTTACTCACATCGGCTGTGGAGAGCGTGATCACACAGTCTTCCGGTACAGCTGGTGCTCTCGTGCATGTTTCAGTGTTATTTGCCTTTGCAGGCCCTACTACATCCGATGAACATCAGAGCCGGTGTAGTAAGACTCGCTCTTAGTCCTGTGTTGACACTGTGCCTGTTTGATGGTTCGTCTGAGGGCATAGCGGGATTTCTTATAAGCTTCCGGGTTAGAGTCCTGCTCCTTAAAAGCGGGACTCTTCCATTTCCACATATCCACTTCCATTTTCTTTTCGTCACTCTGTAACGGCCTATCAAACACTGTTCATAGGATGTACTCAGTGATGAGAACCCTAACCCTAGCTTAACCCTAGCTTAACCCTAGCTTAATGTCCACAGCTTAACCCTAGCTTAATGTCCACAGCTCCAGCTCAAGTTAACCACTGAGCATTATGTAAAATAAGTTCAACAGCTCCTCTCAATCATACAGTACTTTAGAGACAAAAACACGAGCTAAGAAGCGTGCAAGAAACTACCTTAACTATCAGCCTGAGATACTGAAGACTACCTCAACGATCAGCCTGAGATACTGAAAACTACCTCAACTATCAGAATGAGATACTGAAAACTACCTCAACTATCAGAATGAGATACTGAAAACTACCTCAACTATCAGCCTGAGATACTGAAGACTACCTCAACTATCAGCCTGAGATACTGAAAACTACCTCAACTATCAGCCTGAGATACTGAAAACTACCTCAACTATCAGCCTGAGATACTGAAAACTACCTCAACTATCAGCCTGAGATACTGAAAACTACCTCAACTATCAGAATGAGATACTGAAAACTACCTCAACTATCAGAATGAGATACTGAAAACTACCTCAACTATCAGCCTGAGATACTGAAGACTACCTCAACTATCAGCCTGAATGAGATACTGAAAACTACCTCAACTATCAGCCTGAGATACTGAAAACTACCTCAACTATCAGCCTGAGATACTGAAAACTACCTCAACTATCAGCCTGAGATACTGAAAACTACCTCAACTATCAGAATGAGATACTGAAAACTACCTCAACTATCAGAATGAGATACTGAAAACTACCTCAACTATCAGAATGAGATACTGAAAACTACCTCAACTATCAGCCTGAGATACTGAAGACTACCTCAACTATCAGAATGAGATACTGAAAACTACCTCAACTATCAGCCTGAGATACTGAAAACTACCTCAACTATCAGCCTGAGATACTGAAGACTACCTACACTATCAGCCTGAGATACTGAAGACTACCTCAACTATCAGCCTGAGATACTGAAGACTACCTCAACTATCAGCCTGAGATACTGAAAACTACCTCAACTATCAGCCTGAGATACTGAAAACTACCTCAACTATCAGCCTGAGATACTGAAAACTACCTCAACTATCAGCCTGAGATACTGAAGACTACCTCAACTATCAGCCTGAGATACTGAAAACTACCTCAACTATCAGAATGAGATACTGAAAACTACCTCAACTATCAGAATGAGATACTGAAAACTACCTCAACTATCAGCCTGAGATACTGAAAACTACCTTAACTATCAGCCTGAGATACTGAAGACTACCTCAACGATCAGCCTGAGATACTGAAAACTACCTCAACTATCAGAATGAGATACTGAAAACTACCTCAACTATCAGCCTGAGATACTGAAGACTACCTCAACTATCAGCCTGAGATACTGAAGACTACCTCAACTATCAGCCTGAGATACTGAAGACTACCTCAACTATCAGCCTGAGATACTGAAAACTACCTCAACTATCAGAATGAGATACTGAAAACTACCTCAACTATCAGCCTGAGATACTGAAGACTACCTCAACTATCAGCCTGAGATACTGAAAACTACCTCAACTATCAGCCTGAGATACTGAAGACTACCTCAACTATCAGAATGAGATACTGAAAACTACCTCAACTATCAGCCTGAGATACTGAAGACTACCTACACTATCAGCCTGAGATACTGAAGACTACCTCAACTATCAGCCTGAGATACTGAAGACTACCTCAACTATCAGCCTGAGATACTGAAAACTACCTCAACTATCAGCCTGAGATATTGAAAACTACCTCAACTATCAGAATGAGATACTGAAAACTACCTCAACTATCAGCCTGAGATACTGAAGACTACCTCAACTATCAGCCTGAGATACTGAAAACTACCTCAACTATCAGCCTGAGATACTGAAAACTACCTCAACTATCAGCCTGAGATACTGAAAACTACCTCAACTATCAGCCTGAGATACTGAAAACTACCTCAACTATCAGAATGAGATACTGAAAACTACCTCAACTATCAGAATGAGATACTGAAAACTACCTCAACTATCAGCCTGAGATACTGAAGACTACCTCAACTATCAGAATGAGATACTGAAAACTACCTCAACTATCAGCCTGAGATACTGAAAACTACCTCAACTATCAGCCTGAGATACTGAAAACTACCTCAACTATCAGCCTGAGATACTGAAAACTACCTCAACTATCAGAATGAGATACTGAAAACTACCTCAACTATCAGAATGAGATACTGAAAACTACCTCAACTATCAGAATGAGATACTGAAAACTACCTCAACTATCAGCCTGAGATACTGAAGACTACCTCAACTATCAGAATGAGATACTGAAAACTACCTCAACTATCAGCCTGAGATACTGAAAACTACCTCAACTATCAGCCTGAGATACTGAAGACTACCTACACTATCAGCCTGAGATACTGAAGACTACCTCAACTATCAGCCTGAGATACTGAAGACTACCTCAACTATCAGCCTGAGATACTGAAAACTACCTACACTATCAGCCTGAGATACTGAAGACAAACAGAGGGTTTGTCAGCAGAAAGGGAACTGTCTGAACAGTGTCACAGATAACTGCCTAATAGCACCCTATTCCCTACTGTGTAGTGCACTACTTTTTACCAGAGCCCAATGGATACTACTTTTGACCAAGGCCTGTACAAAAGTAGTGCACCAAAGAGGGAATAGGGTGCCATTGTGACTCAACCAATGTATTTTTCCTGGATTGTAATCAGAGTCCGGCCTGCACGGTAGCCTCTGTGCTCTATGCTCTGTGCTCCGGCAGAAAAGGCCATGCAGACTATATCCCAAACGGCACCTTATTTCATATATGGCCTGCCACTTTTGAGCAAGGCCCTGGTCAAAAGCAGTGCACTATATAGTGAATAGGGTGCCATTGGGGACACAACCCACCATATTTACTTGCTGTGGAACAGATTGAGTGCTGTACCTTACAACATAATCCTGATAAAAAGCCTTGTGCTGGTGTTCAGTTTATCTTGCAGGGATATCCTCCTCACTGAGACAGAGAAAGATTAGGTTCTATCCCAGGCTGAATCCCAAATGGCACCATTTTCCCTATACAGTGCGCTACTTTTGACCAGGGCCCATAGGGCACTGGTTAAAAATAGTGCACTATTTAGGGGGAAAGGATGCAGTTTGGGACGAGTCACAGTGGTAGCACGGACACGGATGTCCTCACCCATGGAAGTGGACACACACCGGTCCGCCCACTCCTGCCTGGGAGGACACCATCTTGGAAATGAAAACAAAGGAGAAATTCCACTCACTGAAATACTGTACCACCAGCCTACCATTGAAATGGAAACAAGATGACATAGGTGGTAGTGGTAGAATCGCTGACATGAAAGTTAAATATACATTATATCAGGGTTCCTTCTCTCAGAATCAGGAGGATGATAAAAATTATTTGTCTGCCTGCCAGTAGGTCTGCCTGTCTGGCTGGCTACCTGCCTGTCTGTCTGTATATCTGCCTGTCTGGCTGCCTACCTGCCTGTAGGTATGCCTGCCTGTCCGCCTGTAGGTCTGCCTTTCTGTCTGGCTGCCTACCTGCCTGTCTGTCTGTAGATCTGCCTGTCTGGCTGCCTACCTGCCTGTCTGTCTGTAGATCTGCCTGTCTGGCTGCCTACCTGCCTGTTGCCTGTCTGGCTGACTACCTGACTACCTGCATGTCTGCCTGTAGGTCTGCCTGTCTGGTTTTCCGGTTCCGGTTGGAGCGAGTGGTCGCATCTGCACGTCGCTCCAACGGGTAGTATAACTTTTTCATTACTTTTTCATTATATTTCATTATATCACAACGGTTTGATTTGTCTTATCTTAGCAATTTCTTCTCAGCTAGCTACATAGCCGTCTTTGTATCAAAGATAATTGCGTAATTATCGTATTTCGCCGTCCTAACGTAGTCTTCACTAGCCAGCTAGCTAACGTCCACTGATTAGCTGCACTGGAGAAACTGTTACACTCAACTGAACGACTTGATCAGTGTAGTGTTAGCTAGCTACATAGCTGTCTTTGCTGTCTTCGTATCATCGTATCATCGTATCCAAGATAATTGTGTTGTTTAGGTTTAGAGTGTGTAGTCTTAGAGTGATTATCTTAATTTACCGAGGTTAGCTAGCCAGCTATTTGTCGTCCTTAACGTAGGTGACTCTGCTAGCTAGCCAACAGCTAGCCAACGCTAGCCAACGTCTTCTGTATAGAACTCAACTACCCGGTCGCATTCACAGGTTGTATCACATTTTCACTTCATTTTCATTACAGTACAACGGTTTGATTTGTTTGATCGTAGCTAGCTACTTAGCTAGCTACATAGCCGTCTTTGTATCAAAGATAATTGTGTAGTCTAGAGCGATTTTCTAGGTTCGCTAGCCATCTATTGTCGTTCTTTTAACGCAACGTAACGTAAACAACACTGCTAGCTAGCCTGCTAGCCCCGAATAGCAACACTGCAGAAACTATTACACTCAACGGAACGACTTGATTAGTGTAGTGTCAACAACGCACCCACTGCCAGCTCACCTACTTCAGCAGTACTGTATCATTTTAATCATTTTAGTCAATAAGATTCTTGCTACGTAGCTTAACTTTCTGAACATTCGAGACGTGTAGTCCACTTGTCATTCCAATCTCCTTTGCATTAGCGTAGCCTCTTCTGTAGCCTGTCAACTATGTGTCGGTTTATCCCTGTTCTCTCCTCTCTGCACAGACCATACAAACGCTCCTCACCGCGTGGCCGCGGCCACCCTACTCTGGTGGTCCCAGCGCGCACGACCCACGTGGAGTTCCAGGTCTCCGGTAGCCTCTGGAACTGCCAATCTGCGGTCAACAAGGCAGAGTTCATCTCAGCCCATGCCTCCCTCCAGTCCCTCGACTTCTTGGCCCTGACGGAAACATGGATCACCACAGACAACACTGCTACTCCTACTGCTCTCTCTTCGTCCGCCCACGTGTTCTCGCACACCCCGAGAGCGTCTGGTCAGCGGGGTGGTGGCACCGGGATCCTCATCTCTCCCAAGTGGTCATTCTCTCTTTCTCCCTTACCCATCTGTCTATCGCCTCCTTTGAATTCCATGCTGTCACAGTTACTAGCCCTTTCAAGCTTAACATCCTTATCATTTATCGCCCTCCAGGTTCCTCGGAGAGTTCATCAATGAGCTTGATGCCTTGATAAGCTCCTTTCCTGAGGACGGCTCACCTCTCACAGTTCTGGGCGACTTTAACCTCCCCACGTCTACCTTTGACTCTTTCCTCTCTGCCTCCTTCTTTCCACTCCTCTCCTCTTTTGACCTCACCCTCTCACCTTCCCCCCTACTCACAAGGCAGGCAATACGCTCGACCTCATCTTTACTAGATGCTGTTCTTCCACTAACCTCATTGCAACTCCCCTCCAAGTCTCCGACCACTGCCTTGTATCCTTTTCCCTCTCGCTCTCATCCAACACCTCCCACACTGCCCCTACTCGGATGGTATCGCGCCGTCCCAACCTTCGCTCTCTCTCCCCCGCTACTCTCTCCTCTTCCATCCTATCATCTCTTCCCTCCGCTCAAACCTTCTCCCACCTATCTCCTGATTCTGCCTCCTCAACCCTCCTCTCCTCCCTCTCTGCATCCCTTGACTCTCTATGTCCCCTATCCTCCAGGCCGGCTCGGTCCTCCCCTCCCGCTCCGTGGCTCGATGACTCATTGCGAGCTCACAGAACAGGGCTCCGGGCAGCCGAGCGGAAATGGAGGAAAACTCGCCTCCCTGCGGACCTGGCATCCTTTCACTCCCTCCTCTCTACATTTTCCTCCTCTGTCTCTGCTGCTAAAGCCACTTTCTACCACGCTAAATTCCAAGCTTCTGCCTCCAACCCTAGGAAGCTCTTTGCCACCTTCTCCTCCCTCCTGAATCCTCCGCCCCCTCCCCCCTCCTCCCTCTCTGCAGATGACTTCGTCAACCATTTTGAAAAGAAGGTCGACGACATCCGATCCTCGTTTGCTAAGTCAAACGACACCGCTGGTTCTGCTCACACTGCCCTACCCTGTGCTCTGACCTCTTTCTCCCCTCTCTCTCCAGATGAAATCTCGCGTCTTGTGACGGCCGGCCGCCCAACAACCTGCCCGCTTGACCCTATCCCCTCCTCTCTTCTCCAGACCATTTCCGGAGACCTTCTCCCTTACCTCACCTCGCTCATCAACTCATCCCTGACCGTTGGCTACGTCCCTTCCGTCTTCAAGAGAGCGAGAGTTGCACCCCTTCTGAAAAAACCTACACTCGATCCCTCCGATGTCAACAATTACAGACCAGTATCCCTTCTTTCTTTTCTCTCCAAAACTCTTGAACGTGCCGTCCTTGGCCAGCTCTCCCGCTATCTCTCTCTGAATGACCTTCTTGATCCAAATCAGTCAGGTTTCAAGACTAGTCATTCAACTGAGACTGCTCTCCTCTGTATCACGGAGGCGCTCCGCACTGCTAAAGCTAACTCTCTCCTCTGCTCTCATCCTTCTAGATCTATCGGCTGCCTTCGATACTGTGAACCATCAGATCCTCCTCTCCACCCTCTCCGAGTTGGGCATCTCCGGCGCGGCCCACGCTTGGATTGCGTCCTACCTGACAGGTCGCTCCTACCAGGTGGCGTGGCGAGAATCTGTCTCCTCACCACGCGCTCTCACCACTGGTGTCCCCAGGGCTCTGTTCTTGGCCCTCTCCTATTCTC
This sequence comes from Oncorhynchus gorbuscha, assembly GCF_021184085.1. Lineage (NCBI taxonomy): Eukaryota > Metazoa > Chordata > Actinopteri > Salmoniformes > Salmonidae > Oncorhynchus > Oncorhynchus gorbuscha. Next base: position 16,634,414 of record NC_060184.1, read on the forward strand.
GCTATACACCAAGTCACTTGGCTCTGTCATAACCTCACATGGTCTCTCTTATCATTGCTATGCAGACGACACACAATTAATCTTCTCCTTTCCCCCTTCTGATGACCAGGTGGCGAATCGCATCTCTGCATGTCTGGCAGACATATCAGTGTGGATGACGGATCACCACCTCAAGCTGAACCTCGGCAAGACGGAGCTGCTCTTCCTCCCGGGGAAGGACTGCCCGTTCCATGATCTCGCCATCACGGTTGACAACTCCATTGTGTCCTCCTCCCAGAGCGCCAAGAACCTTGGCGTGATCCTGGACAACACCCTGTCGTTCTCAACTAACATCAAGGCGGTGGCCCGTTCCTGTAGGTTCATGCTCTACAACATCCGCAGAGTACGACCCTGCCTCACACAGGAAGCGGCGCAGGTCCTAATCCAGGCACTTGTCATCTCCCGTCTGGATTACTGCAACTCGCTGTTGGCTGGGCTCCCTGCCTGTGCCATTAAACCCCTTCAACTCATCCAGAACGCCGCAGCCCGTCTGGTGTTCAACCTTCCCAAGTTCTCTCACGTCACCCCGCTCCTCCGTTCTCTCCACTGGCTTCCAGTTGAAGCTCGCATCCGCTACAAGACCATGGTGCTTGCCTACGGAGCTGTGAGGGGAACGGCACCTCAGTACCTCCAGGCTCTGATCAGGCCCTACACCCAAACAAGGGCACTGCGTTCATCCACCTCTGGCCTGCTCGCCTCCCTACCACTGAGGAAGTACAGCTCCCGCTCAGCCCAGTCAAAACTGTTCGCTGCCCTGGCCCCCAATGGTGGAACAAACTCCCTCACGACGCCAGGACAGCGGAGTCAATCACCACCTTCCGGAGACACCTGAAACCCCACCTCTTTAAGGAATACCTAGGATAGGTTAAGTAATCCCTCTCACCCCACCCCCCCTAAGTTTTAGATGCACTATTGTTAAGTGACTGTCCCACTGGATGTCATAAGGTGATTGCACCAATTTGTAAGTCGCTCTGGATAAGAGCGTCTGCTAAATGACTTAAATGTAATGTAAATGTAAATGTCTGGCTGGCTGCCTACCTGCCTGTCTGCCTGTAGGTCCACCTGTCTGGCTGGCTACCTGCTTGTCTGCCTGTAGATCTGCCTGTCTGGTTGGCTACCTGCCTGTCTGCCTGTCTGGCTGGCTACTTGCCTGTCTGCCTGTAGATCTGCCTGTCTGGTTGGCTACCTGCCTGTCTGCCTGTCTGGCTGGCTACTTGTCTGTCTGTCTGTCTGTCTGTCTGTCTGTCTGTCTGTCTGTCTGTCTGTCTGTCTGTCTGTCTGTCTGTCTGTCTGTCTGTCTGTCTGTCTGTCTGTCTGTCTGTCTGTCTGTCTGTCTGTCTGTCTGTCTGTCTGTCTGTCTGTGAGCTTGTAAAGGGGGGAAGATTATTTCACACACCAGTGTACGCCTTAATATAATAATCATATAAAGTATTGTAGATGGGAGCTGAATAAAGTGTGTACACAGTGGAAGTGATTCAGATGTAGGCCTAGTTGTGGAGTATATTGATGTAGAGATATAAAGACACTCTTTGGCTTAGACAGAGACAGACAGAGCATTGTTTTCAACGTGATATGTTTTGGGGAGAACGGAATAAAATAAAGGGGTTACATGGGTCCCAAATGGCACCCTATTCCCCCAGGCCTCTGGTCAACAGTAGTGTACTATATAGGGAATAGGGTGGCATTTGGGACATAGCCATATACTTTCTATGGGAGCATGATAATGGGTGGAAGTGTCAAACTCCACAGGATATGTAACATCTCTCCTCTGACAGTCACTCATCATCCCAGCAGCTAATATGATGCCCCTCAGCAGCCACTGGTTTGGTTCACAATAGGCAATAATCCATAACACTCACCATATGCCCCTAATTTATTTTAAGCCACTGAAACAAACAACAAAATAAAACCAAACAGCGGAGGATAGAGGAGGCATGCCAAAGAGCTTGTAAAGCAGGGATAGTTTGATGGTTCCTTGTGGCTTTCCTCCATATCATCTAGTCTTGATTACTGTTTTGTCCCTCCTGATCTGGCATCTCGCCACTGTGCTGCAGCAATTACCATATTATACAGCACTCCACGAAACATGCAATTTAATCATTACCTTTAAAGTCATATTTTTATTACCAGTGCATCTTTTTACAAGATCCTCACTCCTCTCTCCGCTCCTCCTCGCTCCTCTCTCTGCTCCTCCTCGCTCCTCTCTCTGCTTCTCCTCATTCCTCTCTCCGCTCCTCTCTCTGCTTCTCCTCACTCCTCCTCACTCCTCTCTCCGCTCCTCCTCGCTCCTCTCTCTGCTTCTCCTCGCTCCTCTCTCCGCTCCTCCTCGCTCCTCTCTCTGCTTATCCTCGCTCCTCTCTCTGCTCCTCTCTCCGCTCCTCCTCGCTCCTCTCTCCGCTCCTCCTCGCTCCTCTCTCTGCTCCTCCTCGCTCCTCTCTCTGCTTCTCCTCGCTCCTCTCTCTGCTTCTCCTCACTCCTCTCTCTGCTTCTCCTCACTCCTCTCTCCGCTCCTCCTCGCTCCTCTCTCTGCTTCTCCTCGCTCCTCTCTCTGCTCCTCCTCGCTCCTCTCTCTGCTTCTCCTCACTCCTCTCTCCGCTCCTCCTCGCTCCTCTCTCTGCTTCTCCTCGCTCCTCTCTCTGCTTCTCCTCACTCCTCTCTCCGCTCCTCCTCTCTCCTCTCTCTGCTTCTCTCGCTCCTCCTCACTCCTCTCTCCGCTCCTCCTCGCTCCTCTCTCTGCTTCTCCTCGCTCCTCCTCACTCCTCTCTCCGCTCCTCCTCGCTCCTCTCTCTGCTTCTCCTCGCTCCTCTCTCCGCTCCTCCTCGCTCCTCTCTCTGCTTCTCCTCGCTCCTCCTCGCTCCTCTCTCTGCTTCTCCTCGCTCCTCTCTCTGCTCCTCTCTCCGCTCCTCCTCGCTCCTCTCTCCGCTCCTCCTCGCTCCTCTCTCTGCTCCTCCTCGCTCCTCTCTCTGCTCCTCCTCGCTCCTCTCTCCGCTCCTCCTCGCTCCTCTCTCCGCTCCTCCTCGCTCCTCTCTCTGCTTCTCCTCGCTCCTCTCTCTGCTTCTCCTCGCTCCTCTCTCTGCTTCTCCTCGCTCCTCTCTCTGCTTCTCCTCGCTCCTCTTTCCGCTCCTCCTCGCTCCTCTCTCTGCTTCTCCTCACTCCTCTCTCCGCTCCTCCTTGCTCCTCTCTCCGCTCCTCTCCCTGCTCCTCTCTCCGCTCCTCTCCCTGCTCCTCTCTCTGCTCCTCTCTCTGCTCCTTTCTCCGCTCTTCTCCCTGCTCCTCTCTCCGCTCCTCTCCCTGCTCCTCTCTCCGCTCCTCTCCCTGCTCCTCTCTCCGCTCCTCTCTCTGCTCCTTTCTCCGCTCCTCTCCCTGCTCCTCTCTCCGCTCCTCTCCCTGCTCCTCTCTCCGCTCCTCTCCCTGCTCCTCTCTCCGATCCTCTCCCTGCTCCTCTCTTTGCTCCTCTCTCTGCTCCTTTCTCCGCTCCTCTCCCTGCTCCTCTCTCCGCTCCTCTCCCTGCTCCTCTCTTTGCTCCTCTCTCTGCTCCTTTCTCCGCTCCTCTCCCTGCTCCTTTCTCCGCTCCTCTCCCTGCTCCTCTCTCTGCTCCTATCTATGCTCCTTTCTCCGCTCTTCTCCCTGCTCCTCTCTCCGCTCCTCTCCCTGCTCCTCTCTCCGCTCCTCTCCCTGCTCCTCTCTCCGCTCCTCTCTCTGCTCCTCTCTCCGCTCCTCTCCCTGCTCCTCTCTCCGCTCCTCTCCCTGCTCCTCTCTCCGCTCTTCTCTCTGCTCCTTCTCCGTTCCTCTCTCCACTCCTTCTCCACTCTTCTCTCCGCTCCTCTCTCCACTCCTTCTCCATTCTTCTCTCCGCTCCTCTCTCCACTCCTTCTCCACTCTCCTCTCCTTCTCCGCTCCTCTCCCTGCTCCTCTCTCCGCTCCTCTCCCTGCTCCTCTCTCCGCTCCTCTCCCTGCTCCTCTCTCCGCTCCTCTCCCTGCTCCTTTCTCCGCTCCTCTCTCCGCTCCTCTCTCTGCTCGCTCCTCTCTCTGCTCCTCTCCCTGCTCCTCTATCCGCTCCTTTCCCTGCTCCTCTCTCCGCTCCTCTCCCTGCTCCTCTCTCCGCTCCTCTTCCTGCTCCTCTCTCCACTCCTCTCCCTGCTCCTTTCTCCGCTCCTCTCTCCGCTCCTCTCCCTGCTCCTCTCTCCGCTCTTCTCTCTGCTCCTTCTCCGTTCCTCTCTCCACTCCTTCTCCACTCTTCTCTCCGCTCCTCTCTCCACTCCTTCTCCACTCCTTCTCCACTCTTCTCTCCGCTCCTCTCTCCACTCCTTCTCCACTCTCCTCTCCTTCTCCACTCATCTCCCGGTCTCCATCTGCTTATATAAAACCTCTCATAAAACACATACAGAGAAAGCGGTCTGCATGCAGCTAGCAGTCCTCCACCTGTAATGTATCATTATAATCAGACTCTCATAATTTCCAAAGATATGAAGGTTAATGAGCGAGGGCAGCTAGAGACCTGTCATTTTGCAGAAATGCATTCCTTTCTCTTGTGTGTTACTTTATCTTACCAGACATATACAGTCATCTTAAAGGTTGTTACTGTGTTGTACGATAAACCATACCCAGAACCCATCGTCCATCTCCACAATAGTTAACTCAACACTTCATTCATTCCACAAACTCATTTTCATATGAATACATACGCGGATGATCCACGTAGTTGTTATTGTTCATAATAACAATAATAATATGACACTTTAATGAGAAAAACAACCACAATGTAACGACGTTGGTCTGTTGTAAGAAGAGAGTCAGACCAAAATGCAGCGTGTAGGTTACTCATGACTTTAATGAAAGTATAGCGGTACGTGAACGTGAAACCTATTACAGCCTATCTGGTGAACACTACACAGAGACAGGAACAAACACCCACAAAATACAACGCGAACTCAGGCTACCTAAATACGGTTCCCAATCCGAGACAACGAGAATCACCTGACTCCAATTGAGAATCGCCTCAGGCAGCCAAGCCTAACTAGACACACCCCTAATCATACACAATCCCAATTAATACAAACCCCAATACGAAACACAACATATAAACCCATGTCACACCCTGGCATACCCAAACATATACCAAAAACACAAAATATAATGACCAAGGCGTGACAGAACCCCCCCCCCTAAGGTGCGGACTCCCGGACGCACCTCAAGAGCATAGGGAGGGTCCGGGTGGGCGTCTGTCCATGGTGGCGGTTCTGGCTCGGGACGTGGACCCCACTCCATTAATGTCCTAGTTCCTCCCCTTAGCGTCCTGGAATCATCCACCTTCTCCGCCGACCATGGCCTAATAGTCCTCACCCAGATCCCCACATAACTGAGGGGCAGCTCGGGACAGAGTGGCAGCTCGGGACAGAGGGGCAGCTCGGGACAGAGGGGCAGCTCGGGACAGAGGGGCATCTCAGGACAGAAGGGCAGCCCGGGCCAGAGGGGCAGCCCGGGACTGAGGGGCAGCTCGGGACAGAAGCAGCCTGGTACTGAGGGGAAGCCCGGTACTGAGGGGAAGCCAGGTACTGAGAGGAAGCCCAGAAATGAGAGAAAGCACAGTACTGAGAGGAAGCTCAGTACTGAGAGGAAGCTCAGGCAGGTAGTAGGCTCCGGTAAATCCTGGCTGGCTGGTGGAACTGGATGATTCAGGTTGTCTGGCCGATCTAGAAGATCTTGGCAGACTGGCACTTCTGGCGGGATCCAGGCAGACTGGCGACGCTGGACCGACTGGCGGCGCAGGGCAGACAGGTGGCGCTGGGCAGACTGGTGGCACTGGGCAGACTGGCGGCGCTGGCGGCGCTGGGCAGACTGGCGGCGTTGGGCAGACTGGGAGCACTGGGCAGACTGGGAGCACTGGCGGCGCTGGGCAGACTGGGAGCACTGGGCAGACTGGGAGCACTGGCGGCGCTGGGCAGACTGGGAGCACTGGCGGCGCTGGGCAGACTGGGAGCACTGGCCGCGCTGGGCAGACTGGGAGCACTGGCCGCGCTGGGCAGACTGGGAGCACTGGCCGCGCTGGGCAAACTGGGAGCACTGGCCATGCTGGGCAGACTGGGAGCACTGGCGGAGCTGGGCAGACTGGAAGCACTGGCGGCGCTGGGCAGACTGGGAGCACTGGCCGCGCTGGGCCGACTGGGAGCACTGGCCGCGCTGGGCCGACTGGGAGCACTGGCGGCGCTGGGCAGACTAGAGACTCCGGCAGCGCAGGAGAGGAGGAAGGCTCTGGCTGTTCTAAACAGGCGGGAGACTCCAACAGCGCAGGAGAGGAGAAAAGCGCTGGCTGCGCTGAACAGGCGAGGCGCACTGGAGGCCTGGTGCGTGGTGCTGGAACTGGTGGTACTGGCTCGAGGACATGCACAGGAAGCCTGGTGCGGGGAGCTGCTACCGGAGGACTGGTGTGTAGAGGTGGCTCTGGATAGACCGGACCGTGCAGGCGCACTGGAGCTCTTGAGCACCGAGCCTGCCCAAGCTTACCTGGCTCGATGCCCACTCTAGCCCGGCCAATAGGAAGGGCTGGTATGTGCCGCACCTGGCTCTGCACCCGCACTGGAAACACCGTGCGCTCCATAGCATAACACGGTGCCTGCCCGGTCTCTCTAGCCCAACGGTGAGCACAGGGAGTATGCGCAGGTCTCCTACCTGGCATAACTATTCTCCCTTCTAGCCCCCCACCCCCAATATTTTTTGGGGCTGTTTTTCCAACCGCGTCGCCGTGCTGCCTCCTCATACCTGCGCCTCTCTGCTTTAGCTGCTTCTATTTCCTCCTTGGGACAGCGATATTCTCCCGGCTGTGCCCAGGGTCCTTTTCCGTCTAATTCCTCCTCCCATGTTCAAATCTCCAAGTGGTGCAGCCTCTCCCACTGCAACTGCTCTTCACGATTAACAGGGAGAGTAGGCTCAGGTCTGACTCCTGACTCCACTCTCTCTCTGTGCTCTCCCCCGTTACTTTCGGTTTTCGCTCTGCGCCACCGTGCTTTCCTTTTCGACTCCATTCGTCTATAGCCCTCTTCGCATTGCTGAAGCGAATTCCAGGCGGGCTCCCGCACTCGCTCTGGGTGCTGGAACTGGTGGTACTGGCTCGAGGACATGCACAGGAAGCCTGGTGCGGGGAGCTGCTACCGGAGGACTGGTGTGTAGAGGTGGCTCTGGATAGACCGGACCGTGCAGGCGCACTGGAGCTCTTGAGCACCGAGCCTGCCCAAGCTTACCTGGCTCGATGCCCACTCTAGCCCGGCCAATAGGAAGGGCTGGTATGTGCCGCACCTGGCTCTGCACCCGCACTGGAAACACCGTGCGCTCCATAGCATAACACGGTGCCTGCCCGGTCTCTCTAGCCCAACGGTGAGCACAGGGAGTATGCGCAGGTCTCCTACCTGGCATAACTATTCTCCCTTCTAGCCCCCCCCCCACCCCCAATATTTTTTTGGGGCTGTTTTTCCAACCGCTCGCCGTGCTGCCTCCTCATACCTGCGCCTCTCTGCTTTAGCTGCTTCTATTTCCTCCTTGGGACAGCGATATTCTCCCGGCTGTGCCCAGGGTCCTTTTCCGTCTAATTCCTCCTCCCATGTTCAAATCTCCAAGTGGTGCAGCCTCTCCCACTGCAACTGCTCTTCACGATTAACAGGGAGAGTAGGCTCAGGTCTGACTCCTGACTCCACTCTCTCTCTGTGCTCTCCCCCGTTACTTTCGGTTTTCGCTCTGCGCCACCGTGCTTTCCTTTTCGACTCCATTCGTCTATAGCCCTCTTCGCATTGCTGAAGCGAATTCCAGGCGGGCTCCCGCACTCGCTCTGGGTCGGCCGCCCACCTGTCAATTTCTTCCCACGTCATATAATCCATGCCTCTACCATCCATAACGTCCTCCTTTAGCTCCTGCCAGTTCACACGCTGCTCGGTCTGTGAGTGGTGGGTGTTTCTGTAATGATGTTTGTCTGTTGTAAGAAGAGAGTCAGACCGAAATGCAGCGTGTAGGTTACTCATGACTTTAATGAAAGTATCGCAGTACATGAAATAACTGATAAATACAAAAACAACAAACGGAACGTGAAACCTATTACAGCCTATCTGGTGAACACTACACAGAGAAGGAACAAACACCCACGAAATACAACTCGAACTCAGGCTACCTAAATACGGTTCCCAATCCGAGACAACGAGAATCACCTGACTCCAATTGAGAATCGCCTCAGGCAGCCAAGCCTAACTAGACACACCCCTAATCATACACAATCCCAATTAATACAAACCCCAATACGAAACACAACATATAAACCCATGTCACACCCTGGCCTACCCAAACATATACCAAAAACACAAAATACAATGACCAAGGCGTGACACACAACCGGTTCAATGCCTCCCAGGCCTATATGTGAGGATGCGGAGTGCATGACAATGCCTCCCAGGCCTATATGTGAGGATGCGGAGTGCATGACAATGCCTCCCAGGCCTATATGTGAGGATGCGGAGTGCATGACAATGGCTGCCATGGCCTTGGTGGGACGGAGAGGCTGTTGTCCCTCTGAAGAGCCTTCCAGTCTAATCAATGCCTCTCACAGGATCATTGATTAGTAGTCATACTCACAGGGCCACAGCTTTAATATTGTCACATCTCACGTCATGATGTGCAGCTTTGTCCAGCTATAAGTGGATACATACTATTTGTACATACTACATATGTAAGATCTTAATCTTAAGATCTAAAACACCAAAGAGCAAGCAGTGCAGATGCAGGAGCACAAGAGAGGAGAACCAGAGGAGAGGATGAGTACCCCCAGTCTTCCTGGGTGGAGGAGCCCAGTCTCTGGCCTGCCGCTGACCCAGGTACGTCCCAAAAGGCACCCTAATCCCTTTACAGTGCACATGGATTCACCCTGGCTGTCATTCATTGAAAGTCTTTGTTTATCATCAGTATTGAATTTTTAAAATAGTAACGTAACATAAAACATAACATAAAACTGAAGGTGGGGAGAATCTCAATTGCGTACTCCTTACATCCTCTCTCCTCACTACTCGCCTCCTTCTCAAAACCCATTGGATGAGAAAGCCAGATGTCCCTCCCCTCTAACCTTCTCCTCCAATTGGTTTTGAAATGGAGGAGAGGAGAGATGACGTGAGGAGTATGCATTTGAGATTCTTGCAGAATATCTCAAGGTGCTCACAGTGCCTAAGTTAGAACCATCTTAATTTGTGTCACATAGGGGCAGTCACAGGGGGAGTGAGAGGAGGGTGAGAAAAGTTTGACATAATTTCAGCAGTTATACAGTTCAGTGCTCAGAGGGATGGAAGGAGGGAGTGAAGTGTGAGGGGAAGAGAGGAGGAGAGAGAGACATAAATGAGAGCAGGGCGTAAACGGACTACATTAGTGACAGCTCCATTACCCAGAGGTGGGCAGATGTCCGCCTGGCGCCTGGCTGTGTTAGCAGCTGAAGCAAGTGGAGCGGGCGGGGGAGTGGAGGAGGAGGGGGGGGGAGGGAGAGAGAGAGAGAGAGAGAGAGAGAGAGAGAGAGAGAGAGAGAGACAGAGAGAGAGACAGAGAGACAGAAAGAGAGAGAGAGAAAATGAGGAGGGGAGTGGGGAGGAGAGGAGGGGTAGAGAGAGAGAGACAGAAAGAGACAGAAAGAGAGAGAGAGAAAATGAGGAGGGGAGTGGGGAGGAGAGGAGGGGTAGAGAGAGAGAGAGAGAGAGAGAGAGATGGGCAGCACCAGGCAGGTGTTCTCCCTGTGGGTCTCTCCCCTAGCACGGTGCTCACTGACCCATGCAAAGACACTTCTCACCTGGCCTGGTCCCATAGCCTGGCCCCCACCATAGAGGACAGGAAAGAGGGGAATGAATGACGAGGTAAAGAAGGAAGAATAAGAGGAAGGAAGAGTAGTGTGATTCTCTAGATATCTGTTTTCCTCTCTCGGCTGACTGTAAATCTGTGTCCCAAATGGCAACCTATTCCCTGTATAGGGCACTATTCTCTAGCAGAGCCCCCATGGCTCTGGTTAAAAGTAGTGTACTAAATAGGGAATAAGGTGGCATTTGGGATGCAAGCTATGGCTCTGTTGAATGTAGTGTCACATCGCTTAATGGTCTGATTTGAGATAGGCTTGGAATCCACTCTAATTAGCCTGCCGTGCCTTCCGGACTTGTACTTCCTTAAATGCAAATGTGTGTGAGTATGTGTCTGCATATGTTATGGACGTCACGTTGATTGCTTTTACATATTTACATTGACCCCCCATTTGTTTTTACGCTGCTGCTACTCGCTGTTTATTATCTATGCATAGTGTCACAGATCCCCTCGGTACTGCTGCTCATTCCGTGCACCAGTTCCGGAGGTCTATGTCACCGGCCTCTAGGAGTCACTTAACTGGATCGTTACGCACACCTGGTTCCCATTCCCCCTGATTAGTAATTGTATATATGTGCCCTCTGTTCACCATTGTTTTGGTCGGTTATTGTTCTCATGTCCGTTGGTCTTGTGAGTACCTACACTTACTGTACACTTGTTATTACGGGTCTCGTCCTGTGTATTGTTGTGCACTTGTTATTACGGGTCTCGTCCTGTGTATTGTTGTACACTTGTTATTACGGGTCTCGTCCTGTGTATTGTTGTACACTTGTTATTACGGGTCTCGTCCTGTGTATTGTTGTACACTTGTTATTACGGGTCTCGTCCTGTGTATTGTTGTACACTTGTTATTACGGGTCTCGTCCTGTGTATTGTTGTACACTTGTTATTACGGGTCTCGTCCTGTGTATTGTTGTACACTTGTTATTACGGGTCTCGTCCTGTGTATTGTTGTGCACTTGTTATTACGGGTCCTGTGTATTGTTGTGCACTTGTTATTACGGGTCTCCTGTGTATTGTTGTGCACTTGTTATTACGGGTCTCGTCCTGTGTATTGTTGTGCACTTGTTATTACGGGTCTCGTCCTGTGTATTGTTGTACACTTGTTATTACGGGTCTCGTCCTGTGTATTGTTGTACACTTGTTATTACGGGTCTCGTCCTGTGTATTGTTGTGCACTTGTTATTACGGGTCTCGTCCTGTGTATTGTTGTACACTTGTTATTACGGGTCTCGTCCTGTGTATTGTTGTACACTTGTTATTACGGGTCTCGTCCTGTGTATTGTTGTACACTTGTTATTACGGGTCTCGTCCTGTGTATTGTTGTACACTTGTTATTACGGGTCTTGTCCTGTGTATTGTTGTACACTTGTTATTACGGGTCTCGTCCTGTGTATTGTTGTACACTTGTTATTACGGGTCTCGTCCTGTGTATTGTTGTACACTTGTTATTACGGGTCTCGTCCTGTGTATTGTTGTACACTTGTTATTACAGGTTCCTTGTATCTATTAGAGGTTTAACCTCAACTCTTTTGTTTGGGTTACATCCCTGTGTTTTTGTAAACATGTTTGTTTTGGGCTTCGTCCCCGTGCCTTTTCATGTCATGTTGTATTTTTGGGTGGAGTATTCAAACCCCTGTTAAGTATTCCTGCGCCTGTCTCCAATCATTTATACAACGTGACAGTATAACTGACCATAAATGGAGACAGAGGGAATGGCCCTTCCGTCTGACGAGCAACTTCGGCCGCTGCAACTGACCCACACTGATTCCCTGTGGTCATCCCCAAGGCCGGTGTCGTTCCACAGCTGGTGTAGAGTGTCGGGGGGGGGGGGTACTGTCACGGATCCACGTGGTACTGCTGCTCATTCTGGAGGTCTATGTCACTGGAATCTAGGCGTCACTAAACTGTTTCATTACGCACACCTGGTTCCCATTCCCCCTGATTAGTAATTGTATATATGTTCACCATTGTCTTGGTCGATTATTGTTCCCATGTCCGTTGAACTTATGAGCACCTGTGCAATGTTGTTTCGGCTTTCGTGCTACATGTATTGTGCACTTGTTATTTCGGGCCTCGTCCCGTTATTTATTAGAGGTTTTACTCCTCGCTCTTTGTTTGGGTTACATCCCTGTGTATTTTATATACGTGTGTTTTGGGCTTCGTCCCCATGCCTTTTTCATGACATGTTGTATTTTTGGGAGGAGCAATTGAACCCCCCCCATGAAGTATTCCTGCGCCTGTCTCCGATCCTTATACAATGGGACACATAGTCACTTTATCCCTACCTACATGTAAATATTACCTCGACTAACCTGTAGCGAAATGCTTGTACTTTAGTTTATTTAGTAAATATTTACTTTACTCTATTTCTTGAACTGCATTGTTGGTTAAGGGCTTGTAAGCATTTCATGGTAAGGTTGAATTCGGCGCATGTGACAAATACAATTTGATTAGATTTTTGCTTATTGAGTACCACTTCCCCTTGATTTGGCTCATACCTGGCTGGAACTCGGGACCTCTGCTATGCTAACACACGTGACCGCCCTCCTTGACAACGTTCCAATGGTTTGAGCCACCCAAAAGGTATCAGTTGGATGGCTCTATGTACAACACTTCAAGCTACAAGTATGAGTTCACACTCTATGAAGGTCAAACCCAGGTCTGATCAGGGGTTGAGTTAGAGAGAAACAAAGAGGAGTTAAACCACCACAACAACAGAAAACATTCAATAGTAATTGGATAGATTTCTGTTACCACCTTCCTTCCGAGATGCTCCACCCCCACCACTTTCCTTCCCAATAATAATCTTCTCTGTACACAGCGAGGTTAGTGACCCATCTCTGACACGAGGGTGTGTATTTCCACCAGGACTATGTGAGCAAATGGGGCCTGTAGCTCATCACACACATATCATATACGTCCCAAATGGCAGGGCCCTGGTCAAAAGTAGTGCTCTAAATAGGGAATGGGACTCATTTGCCATCCAGAGCTCAGAGGCCATGCGAGAGGAAGTCCAGGCCAAAAAGAAAAAGGCTAACGTTTTATGCAGGTATTCTCTTCCATCTCCCCCTTTGACATTTCAGCAGCATGGCCTTGAGACAGCAGAGCAAATAACACCTATCCTATGAAGTTCTGCGTGAGGCATCTCCTATCCTCAACACAGAGACAGACAGAGAGAGAATGATGAGGTAAAGAAGGAAGAATAAGAGGAAGGAAGAGTAGTGTGATTCTCTAGATATCTGCTTTGACGATGTGAACATATGTTCCCCATGCCAATAAAGCCCTTTGAATTGAGAGAGAGAGAGGCTTTTGCTTATCTATTTCACTAGCTCTGGCAATGTAAACATATGTTTCCCATGCCAATAAAGCCCTTTGTATCGAAGAGAGAGAGAGGCAGCACTGTGAGCAATAAGACCTCATGTAAAAGTGGTTCCCCAGGAGAAATCATGACATGATTGTGTGATCGTATTGAACTGACAGAAACAGAACTGAGAACTACGAACGAAAGCACTGATTGCAGAAACATTATACAAAATGAAATTACTGTAATCCAGAGGAAAATATGTCAGATTGTGTGCGTCCAAAATGGGTGTGCATCCAAAATGGCACCCTATTCCCTATGTAGTGCACTACTTTTGACCTGGTCAAAGACTTTTAGCCCACTAAGGTAAAGCACAACGGCAGTCATGTCATAAGTGTAAAACTAACAACGACTCAATGATCCATGCCTTCTGGGAGTGCTATAAAGTCCAAAAGTTATGTCCGGCGTTAGAAAGCTGTCTGGCAGAAGTTTAACAATGTACTTTTACTTATAATCCGTCTATCTGTATATTTCAAGACATGTGGCATAATGTGTTACAAGCACTGTAAATTTCCAAAAGATGAGAAATGAGAAGGGATGTTATTGTGAGACAAACAGGATGGGTATGAATATGGTGGGAGCATGTGGGTCTGAGCAAGTTTGATGTCATTAATTGTCACGACTTCTACCGAAGTCGATGCCTCTCCTTGCTCGGGCGGTTGACGTCTCCGGTCTTCTAGCCATCGCCAATCCATTTTTAATTTTCCATTTGTTTTGTCTCATTTCCCCACACACCTGGTTCTCATTTCCCTCATGTGTTGTGTATTTAACCCTTTGTTCCCCCCATGTCGTTGTGTGGAATTGTTTATTGTAAGTGCTTGTGCACATTTTGTTTGACTGGTGCACGTCGGGTTATTGTGCCCATACTTTGTATTTCTTATGCCATTGGTTTTACTATTAAACTGCTCCGGCTATTATCAAGTTCTGCTCTCCTGCGTCTAACTTCCCTGCCACCAGAATCACACCCCATTACATTAATGTTTGTTGAAATGGATGTACGTCTGAGTAGGTGTTCTCTACTGTATGTTGAAGTTTGGGAATTAAGGCCCAGTCAAAGTCATGTCTACCTCAGCGGATCTGTGTTTGTGGAATGTTAAAAGAAACCTCACCCAAAAACAATCTGTTGGTATTTGTTCATATGATGAAAAATGCAACATACGGGGATGATTTCTGTATTTTGAATCCTATAGTGTCCTATTGGGAATAGAGTGCCATTTGGTAAGGGGCCATTTGTATCCTCATTCTCAGTACTTTTATTTAGGTTTTTAGACAATACACAAATATGCATAAACACATTCAACATATACAATAGACAACTTAACATTCCACAAACATCTGGTTAAAGGTAGTGCACTATTGAGGGAATAGGGTGCCATTTGGGATGCATCCAGATCCATTACAGAGGCCTGCCAGCACCCATTTCCATAGGAGTCGTTCAGAAGACAGAGGTAGAACGAGACCCACGGGGAACACCAAACTAAAGTGCCTTCTTTTCTTCAGCACATAAATGGTTTGAATGTGGGATGCTGCTATTCTTCCCACAGAGCAAATATACTGTATGACAACAAACATGTCAACAAATATGACACGTACAAACAATTGAGAAACTGGGAGATATATCAGTGGAAATCAAACCTAGATAACTAACGATTGCTCTACACTCTTATAAATAAAGCTGCTATCTAGAACCTAAAAGGGTTCTTCTGCTGTCTCCATAGAAGAACACTTTGACGAACCCTTGTTGGTTTCAGGTAGAAGTATTTTGCTTCCTTTCCACAGAGGGTTCTACATTGAACCCAAAATGGTTCTACCTGGAACCAAAAAGGGGTTTTACCTGGAACCAAAAAGGGTTTTAGTGAGTTTTTCCCAACCACCATGCTTCTACATCTGCATTGCTTGCAGTTTTCCTGTCCACTCTTAGAAAAATGGTTTCCAAAAAGGGCTTTATAAATACATTTGATTGATTGATTCTCCTATGATGTCAGCTGAAGAACCATTTTGGAACCCATTTTTCTAAGAGTGGACAGGAAAACTTTTCATCTAAAAGTAAGGGAGTCCCAGAGTTCATTCTATGATAGAAGATTAATAGTTGCTCTGAAATGCAAGGTAAATGTTGTCCCAGCTTCAACAAGCATGCTGTCCAGAATAAATATCATAGGATAGAACATAAGCCCTGTAATACTACCATG
The DNA here is from genome assembly GCF_021184085.1 of Oncorhynchus gorbuscha. Taxonomy (NCBI): domain Eukaryota; kingdom Metazoa; phylum Chordata; class Actinopteri; order Salmoniformes; family Salmonidae; genus Oncorhynchus; species Oncorhynchus gorbuscha. The sequence goes on from NC_060184.1 coordinate 16,649,873, forward strand.
TTGGATAAAGTGCAACATTGATGAGCAGGGTGGAAAATACCAGAAAGGGAGACATTTAGTTAATATGATAAATCTACGTTGGCAGTCAGTCACAGCCCTGTAAATACATACTTCTGTCTTTCTTTCCATCAAATGTGCCTGTAGTTCTTAACTCAGAAGGTTCAAATGAACACATTCACTCTATGTATGAGTGCTGGAAAGACATGATATTTTCACAGCTGCTCCAGGTCTCTTCTTCCTACCAAGTTTGAATATCATGAAAACATCAGTGTGTAATTTCCCCCCTAACTTTTTAAGAGACAATGTCTTATTTTTGTAGTTTGTTTGCATCCTCCATATGAAACCGCGGGAAAGTGGGTACCTGCTGCATCCATCCAAATGTCACCATATTCCCTATTCTCTTTTCCAAGAGTGACCATGGAAAATACATAATGAAGCATTGGTAGCATCCAAAATGTCACCCTATTCCATATATAGTGTACTAAACCCACATGTCACCGTATTCCCTATATTTTAGTGCACTATATAGGGAATAGGGTGCCATTTGGGACACCATCATTTAGTGGCAGGGTACTTTGAAATGAGAAGAGGAAAAGAAAAGTGGAATCTAGGACAGCTAGTGAAATAAGACAGTATACAGTTATGAAACAGTAGATCTGTTGTGTTGAGAAAAGCAAACCACCAGTGCAGGTGTGTGACTCCGGACACTCCAGGGCAGGCACCGGGAGGAGCTCCATCTTAGGTCAGCTGAGAGCCCGCGCGCTGACTTGCAGCTGCCGTCGTCATAGCAGCCGCCTGAGCGGCGCCGCGCCGACTGGCTTCTAGGGCTGCTGTGAATTGGATGTCGTCACAGCGCTGGCGCCAGGGAGTCGGTAGAAGTGGGAGCTTGCGGCGATGCAGGCAACTCGCTACAGCTACTGCAGTGTGTGTTGAGCTCTGTTGTGCCAAGCCATCATCCGATTGGGTTCATCTTGGTACAGTGGGAAAGAAATTGACAAACTGAGCATAGTTTAAAGCATTGTGAAGTAAACTCACTCCAGATGAGCTAGTGGCCACGAAACCCTGACATTTCGCTCTATGGAAAAAATATAGACTAACAATAGCTGGAACTTGGAAATGTAATAGATGGTAAAACATCAAACTTAAATGTATCTGTGTAATTACGAGGTAGACTACATTCATCACATGGATGTGCCTTCATTTAGATCAGAAACACAGACTCGGATGACTTCAAAACAGATTTTCACAATGGCCCGCCAACCTCATCTCGCAGGTAACAGAGAAGAGCATCACTTTAGTGCGCGCCTTCACATAACTTGCTCAAGAATGCGGAAAATATGGGAGGGACGTAAAAGATCAACCGCATTTAAACCAATACTCTTGCTTGGAATAGTGATTGACACTTCTAGGTAGCCAATTGACGTGCATTTCGCCCTGATGTGCGACAAGCCCCGTTCACGAGCCTTTATAAGAACAATTGACAGCGTGCTGACTGATTGTACACGGCGAAGACTGGCCTAAAATACCGGTTTCTTTCATGCATAATATCTTATCACACTCAACTGTCGTCATGAAAGCAATAAGCCCGGAGCGGTCTATGAGGACCAACATCTCCAACTCGTCGGAACATACCCTCGGCATCTCCCGGAGCAAGAGCCCGATGGATGACCCTCTGAGTCTGCTGTACAATATGAACGACTGCTACACAATGCTGAAGGAACTCGTGCCCAGCCTCCCACAGAACGGGAACGTCAGTAAAATGGAGATATTGCAGCATGTTATAGACTATATCTTGGACCTTCAGATTGCACTGGACTCAAGCTCGTCCCTCTCCAGCTGCCAACATCAGCAGCAGCGGCCGGGACAGGCAACATTACCCAGGAATCCCCTAGCAACCATCAACTCAGACATCAGCCTCATCACCTTTCAGGTAAAAATAGAATCAAATGGCTTTATTTTTTTCCAATTAGAGGACTTCTGTTTTGGAGTGGTTCAGAAAAATAAATAGACGAAACCATAGTAGGCTACACAGATTCTAGCGTGTTCAATTGGAATTCCTACATGTTAATAGATCCCCTAAATCCTATGACATGTGCAGTTTTAATGTGGCCTTGTTAATATATGTTTAAATGAAGATTTTTTTACATTTGTATATATATGCTTATATGCTTAATTTAATTAAAGGCTTTTAGAATAGATCTATTTTTTAAAACATTATTTCCAAGCAGTCTGCCTATTTGACTTCTCATAAAGCTTTTGCATTTGACTATGTACCGCTGTTGGTTATTGTACACATGACAGCTTGGTGGTGAATGAATGGAGCATCAGCCCAATAGAGACCAGACCACTGCAACTGTACTCACTCAGCAATGCCAGGAGCCTCTTTCTGTAAATGGTGATATTTAACAGTGGTTGTCTTACCTGTTTTTACAGTCAACTGACCACTTCCCCAAAGGGACAGAGACTCATGACAGCTAAACTCTCCTTCACTGACTGGGTAAGTGTTTCCTTACTGCATCATTTCTATTTGAAATTGTCATTTTATTCATTAGGAAAAAAACAAGCTGCGCTCAAATGGGTCCAAACTACACTGTCCCGATGGGAGAACCCTTTTGGATTCCACGTAGAAACCTCTGTGGAAAGATAGAACCCAAAAGGGTTCTACCCGGGACCAAAAAGGGTTCTTCAAAGGGTTCTCCTATGGGGACAGGCAAAATACTCCTTTTTAGATTCTAGATAGCACCTTTTTGTGTGTATAAAGTCATGGATACTTGGTATGAGTTGCTCTTTGAAAAGGGTTGTCTATGTGAAGTGTTATATTGTTGACTGGGCTAAGATATGACATCACTGTAGATGGAATAACCAATCAGGAAATAAGAGTCTCTGGCTACATAAGACAGACTGGCTACTCCAGTCAGTGGTTGTGGGTTCTGAAAACTACTGGTCTGTAGATCATTCGCAGAGAGGAAAAGCAGGCGCCAGCCAGCATCATTATAGCTATAGTATAGATCCATTCCCACGTTGTACTTAGAGGTTGACAGGATGTTGCTTACTCCTCCGTCGACGCCTCCATCTGGTGCTCAGGGATTGCCCAGTATTTCAGTGTTTGAATCCCAAATAGCACCCTATTCTCTATGTAGTGCCTTAAGAGCCCCCTGGTTAAAAGTAGTGCACTACATAGGGAATAGGGTGCCATATGAGACACAACACTCACCAATATTTCAGTGTTTGGTTAAAGTAGAAAAAGAAGTGTCTTCCTCTCAGGCGCCAGTCTGACTGTCCAGTTCCCCCATCTGTCCTTTAGCCTTGCTTCTCTTTAAACACGACCCTCTTTTCTCTTCCCAATCTCTTACAGGTGTGTTTTAAACAGGACCTCATGTTCCCCTCCAATGGCTGGCTGGATTTCCGCTTGATTTAACTTTAATTTGTCTTCCTAAAAGGAGATATGTGTTGTTTTTACTTTTTATTTATCTACTGGCCTGGCTGATCTCTTTTCTTCCAACTGAAGAATGATTCCTCAACAACGATGGGAACACAACGACAGACTGACTGAGATTACAGTATTGAAACAAGATATCTTTCCACAAGAGGAGATAGCCTTTTCTTTTGGAAGTGGCACATTACTACAGACAGACTAATGGTCAGTCGATGTATATAAAATGTTAAGACAAAATCATGCCTGTATAGTAGCTGATTTGTTGCAGAGAATATAAAGATGCATTTTATTGTACTGCGGCTTTCAAAGAAATGTTGTAAATTGCACTTTTATACAATAATAAAGTATATTCCTTATACTGTACATTATGTTAATATCCATATTACATTATAATACCTGACCCATTTCAATCTTTTAAATTACTGTCACTGTACTTTCTCTTACATCAAAGGATGGTGCAACTTCCCTTTATCTTGCTGTTTAATGTGTCTGAATAGAGTCAGATTAATTAGGAAGACGATATCACAAGGCTCAATGCATTGCAGTTACTAATCTTATCTAGTTATCCAGGATGGTGTGCACAGATCCATCTCGTCACACTGGTGGTTCTCTGGAGCACAGTTGGTAACACATGGCACTTGCAACTCTAGGATAGTGGGTTCGATTCTCGGGATCAACCATACGTAAAACTATTTATGCACGCATGACTCTTAAGTCGCTTTGGATGAGAGCGTCTGACAAATGGCACATAATATTACATTTACGGCACATACTATTTTTGCATGGGGGAGCACGCCTCCTGCTGGTCGACGTTAAGAAGGAACTGCTATATGAAAGTATGAGAATACTTAGTGGTTCATACGTATCATTTCTCTGTGAGAACATACAAGAGGCTAGACTGTGGAAGGTCAACATCCAGGTTTTATTTTTCAGTCAGATGATGTCTGACGGCACCATTCACTTCATTCCCTTCATAGATAGAATATCTCGTGTTCTTCTCCCACATGGTTATCATCTGACGGGTTAAGACACATGCAACACATAGGAGAGCACTCTTTGACATTTGCACTGATATTTGCAAACTCATTTACGCATGCAATGTACAGTTCATTAGGTAGGCATGCAACACCAATCTTTACTGTAGCCAGATCTGTGAATCGGATGCCATTAAGGGTACATTTTATATCTTGTTTAATTCAAATGTACATTTAATGGCATCGGATTCACAAATGGGGCCTCTGCTACGTTACGGGAGGAGACAGGCCCTGACAACATGTAATAAACCAAATAACTTTACAACCACTGTTCATGACAAAGCAGCATACATACAGTCCCATGTATCATATGGAGAAGAGTCAGCAACTGAATTCTGCAGCGATCAATAACTTTTTCTGAAGATTACTTCTCGTTGTCAATTTGTTGTTAAATTGCAACATATTAGTGTCAACGTCCCTCCTTTTTATCCAACATGTTTGTTCGTGTTGGCAGTAGATGCGTCCCAAATGGCACCCTATTCCACCGATAGCGCACTACTTTGGACCAGGGCCCATAGGAAGGTAAAATAGTTAAAAGCCCTGTGGCTTTTGCAATGAGACGAATAGTTTAGTTGACTCTCCTCCATGTCATTTGCTGAGACACGACAAAAACATCCCACACACAATTTTGTTCCATTTGGCTCACGTGTTCATATGCATTCATTCTTCATCTATACCAGGTGTCTTCTCTTTTACCCACCCACAAGCTCAATACATCACTTGTTGACACACATAGGCAGCAGCAGCTAATATTAACACTGTTGAGGCATGCTTGTAGCCTGGTCCCAGATCTGTTTGTGTTCTTGCTCATTGTCAAGCCATTGGCATGACAAGGAGTTGGCGAGATGGCACAGACAGACTGACACCCAGGCTACCATGCTTGTTGTAGTGCAAAACAATAAACAGATAGTTAGTCACTGTACGTAGTTAAGTTATAAATTATACTGTAAAAAATGGGACGGCCCTGTCAAGTGCTTTTACTGATTGGAATGATCGCAATTTACACTTTGGTTAATTCAACCTGTTCTATCAATTTGTCTGAAATCAAATAACGAATTCGTCAGATCAATGTGATTTTTTTTATTTGAATAAAAGGTTCTAAATTGCTTTCAACACCTCATGCACATTGAATAGCGGTAGGGGCAAGGTAGCGACGGCAGCCTATCAGAAGAGTTGCAGAGGCGTGGCTTTCAGTTGGTTATTTTTGCCCTTGTACACTCATCTGAATGATACTAAAGTGAATGTCATTCCTCATCTGAATGATACTAAAGGTCTTTTCTTCTTAATCTTGTATTTGTAATGATACTCAAACTTAATCTTGTACACTCATCTGTAATGATACTAAAGCGCCTGATAACTTTTCTTCTTAATCTTGTACACTCATCTGTAATGATACTAAAGCGCCTGATAACTTTTCTTCTTAATCTTGTACACTCATCTGTAATGATACTAAAGCGCCTGATAACTTTTCTTCGTGATGGTAGCCATTGCTTGGTTATGATATTGTGGTTCCGAAATGTGAAGGTCTTTAGTTTGGAAAAATTATTTTAAAACATCTTATTTTTTAGCTTGTTGATTTAAATTCCTTGTAACACAGAAGAAATGTGGATAGGTAATTCCAAATTAAAAAGTGAACTCGGAACAAGATTTTAAAAAATTGGTTGTATTGTCATTAAATATTTTTTGGATTTGTTATATTAAGTTTAACCAAAGGGGAAATGTAGGTTTAGTGTTGAAATAAACAGGTAACAACGTCAAATATAATGAAATATAACAGTTGGCATTGAATCATATATTTGTCATAATAATGTTGTTGTTTTTACCAGAGGTGAAGTAAATTAGGTTGATCTAAAGATCTTTTTTTTTACAGTGTACGTAGCTAGCTACCTTCACCTCTAGAGAATATCAAGACAGTTAGTAGAGGTCACTTCACTTCACTTTAGACGATACAAATACTTAGTAGCCTGGTGAAACCAGACGAACCGCTGCGCTCTCCTGTAACAGAATGTGAGGTTGCCAGATCAGGCTGGTTTAACAAGGCTATCTACTTAGTGCACACCAAGCACTAACATCATTTATTTACCCATTTAACTAGCTACGGTACCTTGCTACGCATGCATTGTCAGATTACCACACCAAACATCTACTGACTAAGTGCTCTCCTGGGAATGAGATGGGCGGGGGGGCTCACAGGATGCTCTCGCGCTCCTCTCCGAAAGTGACGGTGTCGGAGGACACGGTGGTGATCTCCGGAGGATCCCCGGGGTTCAGCCCCCTCTTCAGGTGCACCACGCGCACGTTCTCGTTGTGCGGGCCGGGCTTGGTGGTGGTACTGGTGGTGCCGGAACCCGGGGAGATGATGACCTCGCTGATGGAGGAGGATGTAGGGGTGGAACAGGTGGTGTCGGTGGACCCCATTGGAGCCCTCTGTCCCTGGCAACGCTGCTGGTTCCCCTGCTGCTGGGCGTTGGTGTTGTTGTTAAGGGTGGTGTTGCTGGGCGTGCGGTTGAGGTTGTAGCTCTTGGACGAGGGCCAGCTCTCTTCGGGGCTGCTGGCCAGCAGGCTGCACTGGTCCTCAGAGCAGATGGACATGCGGGCCACAGCTGGGTCCTGGAGACCACTCAGGCTGCTGGGCAGACCCCTCTTACTGGCCGCCCGGCTCTGGCTGTCCTCCTGGTCCAGCTCGATCAGGTTGGCCTGCTCCAGCTGGGACAGGTCAGCTTCCTCGTCCTGCAGGGAGTGGTTGGGCGAGCTCTCGTTGGAGCGCATGCCGGAGTCAGACGAATCCTTCTTATCCAGCATGGCGTCAGACAGGTATTCTTTACCCTTAGCCAGAGCCAAGGAGGATGCTTTGGGGTCACCTGGCTTTTTCGCGTCCCCCAAGAGAGGAGCGTCGGAGTTCTCGGAATCCTCGTCGTCGCTGGTGAGCTTCTGGTAGGGCAGCCCGCCGGTCTTTATCTTGAGGTCGGCTGCTCCCTGGAACAGGCCGCTCCCCCGGTCACTGGACCCGGGCGCCTTGCGTCCGAGCAGGGTCTTGGAGGAGCCATGGGGGTCCTGCTTCTCGTCCTCCTCTGTGATGGGGTCCAGGGGGGCTTCGGCGGTGGTGAAGTCCGGGGCGTCCACGGCGGGAAGCTTGGAGGTGCTTCTCTTGGTGGTAGCCTTGTCCTTGGTTTTGTCCTCGGAGCTGGCAGAGGTCATGAACTGGTTGGGGTGGGGCTGGATGGGCTTCTCTCCCCCTCCTCCGCCTACTTCCAGCGTGGCCATCTGGGCGATGTACTCCTGGTAGGCGTTGCGGTACTCCGACTGCTGCTTTTCCGTCAGCTTGACGATGTCGTTGGACGACTCCTGGGAGTTGAGGCTGGACATGCTGGGGGTGCGGTGGGTGGGGGCCTGGGGAGGGGGACATGGAACATTGCATCTCCTAGATCTGTGGTCTAAGTACATATGAAGACTATCATTTGGTTTACATACAGGCCAACAGCTTAATTCATGGTTCTGTACATATACAGAACTAGTGCAAAGTTTGGACACACCTACTCATTCAAGGGTTTTTCTTTATTTGACTATTTGCTACATTGTAGAATACTAGTGAAGATATCAAAACCATGAAATAACACATGGAATCATGTAGTCACCAAAACAAGTGTTAAACAAAACAAAATATATATTTTAGATGAGATTCTTCAAAGTAACCACCCTTTGCTTTGATGACAGCTTTGCACATTCTTGGCATTCTCTCAACCAACTTCATGGAATGCACTTAAATTTACAGGAATGTCTTGTTAAAAGTTAATTTGCACATTTGAGCCAATCAATTATGTTGTGACAAGGTAGAGGGGTATACAGAAGATAGCCCTATGGTAAAAGACCAAGTCCATATTATGTCAAGAACAGCTCAAATAAGCAAAGAGAAACGACAGTCCATCATTACTTTAAGACATGAAGGTCAGTCAATCCAGAAAATTTCAAGAACTCTGAAAGTTTCTTCAAGTGTAGTTGCAAAAACCAAGCGCTATGATGAAACTGGCTCTCCTGAGGACCGCCACAGGAAAGGAAGACCCAGAGTTACCTCTGCTGCAGAGGATAAGTTCATTAGAGTTACCAGCCTCAGATTGCAGCCCAAATAAATGCTTCACAGAGTTCAAGTAACAGACACATCTAAACATCAACTGTTCAGAGGAGACTGCATGAATCAGGCCTTCATGGTCAAATTTCTGCAAATAAACCACTACTAAAGGACAACAATAAGAAGAGGAGACGTTCTTGGGCCAAGAAACACGAGCAATGGACATTAGACAGGTGGAAATCTGTCTTTCGATCGAATGAGTCCAAATGTAAGATTTTTGGTTCCAACTGCCATGGATGGATGATCTCTGCATGTGTGGTTCCCACCGTGAAGCATGGAGGAGGAGGTATGATGGTGTGGAGTGGTTTGCTGGTGACACTGTCTGTGATTTATTTAGAATTCAAGACACACTTAACCAGCATGGCTACCACAGCATTCTGCAGCGATACGCCATCCCATCTGGTTCGCGCTTAGTGTGACTATCATATGTTTTTCAACAGGACACTGACCCAAAACACACCTCCAGGCTGTGTAAGAGCTATTTGACCAAGGAGAAGAATAGAGTGCTGCATCAGATGACCTGGCCTGGGATGGTTTGGGATGAGATGGTTTGGGACGAGATGGTTTGGGATAAGTTGGGCCGCAGAGTGGTGGAAAAGCAGCCAACAGGTGCTCAGCATATGTGGGAATTCCTTCAAGACAGTTTGAAAAGCATTCCTCATGAAGCTGGTTGAGAGAATGCCTACAGTCAGCAAAGTTGTCATCAAGGCAAAGGGTGTCTACTTTGAGGAATCAAAAATATAAAACATAATTTGATTAACACTTTTTTTGGTTACTACATGATTCCATGTATGTTATTTCATAGTTTTAATATATTCACTATTATTCTACAATGTAGAAAATAGTAAAAATAAAGAAAAACCCTTGAATGAGTAGGTGTCCAACCTTTTGACTGGTACTGTACATAGCTACACAATTCCAGTCTTTCTGTCAACGTAATATAATGACGCAACATAGACCTCTCTACAATGGAAGAGACCACCAGTCACTCACCAGCCATGTGTTGTTGCTGTGCCTGGGAGGCTCGTCCAGTCCCACATTGCTCAGTTCCTCAAAGCTCAGGTTGAAGCTGTACATGGGTGAGTTGGCGTCGAGGTTGGCGGTGCCGGCGTGCGGCGGGGCGACCTGGCGCCTCGGTTCCCCGTGGCCCACCACACTGCTGTCCACCTCACTGTGAGCCTCCTCATGAAGCACCTGGCTCTCCACGTGACGCATCTCCAACACCTAGAGGAAGAGGAGGCGAGAGAAGGCAGAGGAGTAGGAGGGAAAGGAAGAAGAAGAAGAGGAAGAGAAAGTAGAAGAGGAAGTGGAGGAGGAAGAGAGAAAGAAGAAAAGAAAGGAACATTGCACCAATCTCTAAATACGGCTGGGCTAAATAGTAATTACTGGGTTAAGAAGTGCTTGATAATAGCAGTGTCCAGTGTTAAAGCTATTGGTAAATCCACTACAAAAGAAAATAACAGTCAAGAGGCAAGGTTAGGGTTAAACTCACGGTTCCTCTGAAGAGCTGCCAGTCTCCAAAGTTCATTTTCATTTCATTCTTCAGTTCATCAATGTTGCACTGGGTCAGAACTCTGCCATTCACATTAGCCTGAGATACAAAGAAGAGAATGAGACAAGGAAGAGGAGGTTAATGGTAGAGAGAGAGAGACAGAGGGGAGAGAGAGGGAGAGAGAGAGAGAGACAGAGAGAGAGAGACAGAGAGAGAGAGACAGAGAGAGAGAGAGAGAGAGAGAGAGACAGAGAGACAGAGAGAAAGAGACAGAGAGAGAGAGAGAGACAGAGAGAGAGAGAGAGACAGAGAGAGAGAGAGAGACAGAGAGAGAGAGACAGAGAGAGACAGAGAGAGAGAGACAGAGAGAGACAGAGAGAGAGAGACAGAGAGAGAGAGAGAGAGAGAGAGAGACAGAGAGAGAGAGAGACAGAGAGAGAGAGACAGAGAGAGAGAGACAGAGAGAGAGAGAGAGAGAGAGAGATAGAGAAGAGATTAATGGTAGCGAGAGAGGAGGTTAATGGTAGCGAGAGAGGTTAATGGTAGAGAGGGGAGGTTAACGGTAGAGAGAGGGGAGGTCAATGGGAGAGAGAGGGGAGGTCAATGGGAGAGGGGAGAACAATGGTAAAGAGGGGAGGTTAACGGTAGAGAGAGGGATGGAGGTCAATGGGAGAGGGGAGGTCAATGGTAAAGAGAGAGGGGAGGTCAATGGTAGAGAGAGAGGGAAGGTCAATGGTAGGGAGAGAGGGGAGGTCAGAGAGAGAGAGAGAGAGAGAGGAGGTAATTGGTAGAGAGAGGGGAGATCGATGGTAGAGAGAGAGGGGAGGTCAATGGTAGAGAGAGAGGGGAGTCAATGGTAGAGAGAGAGGGGAGGTCAATGGTAGAGAGAGAGGGGAGGTTAATGGTAGGGATGGGAGATTAATGGTAGAGAGATGAGGTTAATGGTAGAGAGAGATGAGGTTAATGGTAGAGAGAGCGAGAGGAGGTTGATGGTAGAGAGGGGAGGTTAATGGTAGAGAGAGAGAGGTTGATGGTAGAGGTTAATGGTAGAGAGAGTTAATGGTAGAGAGGAGGTTGATGGTAGAGAGAGGTTAATGGTAGAGAGAGAGAGATAGATAGAGAAGATTAATGGTAGAGAGAGAGCGAGCGAGAGGAGGTTGATGGTAGAGAGGGGGGAGGTTAATGGTAGAGGGAGAGAGAGGGAGAGAGAGAAGATTAATGGTAGAGAGAGCGAGAGGAGGTTGATGGTAGAGAGGGGAGGTTAATGGTAGAGAGAGAGAGAATGTTAATGGTAGAGAGAGAGTGAGAGGAGGTTGATGGTAGAGAGAGAGAGATAGATAGAGAAGATTAATGGTAGAGAGAGAGCGAGCGAGGAGGTTGATGGTAGAGAGGGGGGAGAATAATGGTAGAGAGAGAGAGAGAAGATTAATGGTAGAGAGAGCGAGAGGAGGTTGATGGTAGAGAAGGGGGAGGTTAATGGTAGAGAGAGAGAGATAGATAGAGAAGGTTAATGGTAGAGAGAGAGCGAGCGAGAGGAGGTTGATGGTAGAGAGAGAGAGGGAGAGAGAGAAGATTAATGGTAGAGAGAGAGAGGGAGAGAGAGAAGATTAATGGTAGAGAGCGAGCGAGAGGAGGTTGATGGTAGAGAGGGGGAGGGGTAGAGGTTAATGGTAGAGAGAGAGAGAGAGGGGGAGGTTAATGGTAGAGAGAGAGAGAGAAGGTTAATGGTAGAGAGAGAGCGAGCGAGAGGAGGTTGATGGTAGAGAGGGGGAGGTTAATGGTAGAGAGAGAGAGAGAGAGAGAAGATTAATAGTAGAGAGAGCGAGAGGAGGTTGATGGTAGAGAAGGGGGAGGTTAATGGTAGAGAGAGAGAAGGTTAATGGTAGATAGAGAGCGAGCGAGAGGAGGTTGATGGTAGAGAGAGAGAGAGGTTGATGGTAGAGAGAGAGAGATGGTAGAGAGAGGTTAATGGTAGAGAGAGAGAGAGAGGAGAGAGAGAGAGAGATGGTAGAGAGAGAGAGAGAGAGAGAGAGAGAGAGAATGTTAATGGTAGAGTGGGAGTGAGAGGAAGTTGAGTGGGAGTGAGAGGAGGTTGATGGGGGAGGTTAATGGTGGAGAGAGAGAGGGAGAGAGAGAGAGAGAGGTTGATGGTAGAGGCAGAGGAGGTTAATGGTAGAGAGGAGTAGAGAGGAGGTTAATGGTAGAGATCTCTCTCTCTGTCTCTGCTCACCTTCTTAATGGTGGCAGTGTACTGGGCCAGCATGCTCTGGTCGATACCCTCGATATGTTTGACACGTTCACACACTGTGTCTGTGTTCATGGAGCTCAGGAGGATGGCCGGGGTCCCCGACACCACCGAGGATGAACCCTGACACACACACACACACACACACACACACACACAACCAGGTCCAGAACACACGTCAACGACCAGATAGAGCAGTCACCCAACAGGTAAAACATGGCTTATTGGTTAATACAGTATGGCTACATTTGATGGAGGTCAAGATTACATTTCTCAAAGGTATCATGTGCTGTACTCATCAATAGTAACCTCTGCCCATTTGAGTAGAAATGCTGTGATTCTATTATATTTTGTATGGGAATTCCATGCTGAAACACTGATATCTGCAAAGGTAACACAGGAAGGCCCAGTGAAAGGGGAGAGCAACATGAGAAGAACGTAGGGAACATAAAGCATCAGTAGGTATGAGAGAACTACAATATGATTTCATCTACAATGGGTCATTGATGAGTGGAGCTATCCTGAGGGTGAATACAATATGACAATGGGGTTAATAGAGATTAGGTCCAAACCAAACGTTGTTAGTGAGTGGATGAGAGAATACTGTAGGGTAAAAAAATATTTAAAAAACTTTAATGTAATCTGTGACATCACTTCCTGCTATCTACTATCACTACTAGGCTGCTCACTAATTCAGGAGTTAGACCATAAACTCTTAGAAAAAAGGTTTCCAAAAGGGTTCTTCGGCTGTCTCCCCATAGGAAAATCCCTCTGTGGACCGGGTTCTACATGGAACCAAACGGGTTCTCCCCTAGTACCAGAAAGGGTTCTACAAAGGGTTCTCCTATGGGAATAGCCGACGAACCCTTTAAGGTTCTAGATAGCACATTTCTTGCTAAGAGTGTAGAAATAGAATCACTAGAACAGCCCCTCAGACCATTGACTTGACTGAGGATGTCTGTTCTAGTAATTAACCGGTAAGTGATACACACCCAGTATCACAGTAACTTTGAGTACGGATAGAATGTACACAGCAATACATGGTGCAGGATTATTATTATTATTCACTTGTCAAACAGGTTAGTTTTAGGTCTTTATGAAACCACAGGCTGTATGTTCAACGTCACTGACTCAGAGTAGGAGGACGGTCTTCAGAAGACAGGGTTTAGGTAAGGAGAGTTCAGCTAGAAGGGCCAGACAAAATCAAATGTTTGAAATGCTTATAGAGACTTGTACAAGTGTTACAAATCTACAATGTATCTTACAAAGTTATCAAACATCTGTAATTGTAAATAGCTCTTAAATAGTATGACAGAAGCAGATCAAAGATTTCACTAGTCAGCGGCCTTGTAGCATCACTTAGTGCCCTAACAAGGGAGCTACACTACTTTCACAAAACCAGCTTTTCAGCTACTATACTGGATGTGCAGTTTTTTGATGGCGTGAGCAGAACATACGCCACTTTATCAAGTGTTCTCGGGTGTGAGCCGCACATGACAAAACAAATATTATAAACTGGTGGTTCGAGCCCTGAATGCTGATTGGCTGAAAGCTGTGGGATATCAGAGGTATCACAAAACATTTTTACTGCTCTAATTACATTGGTAACCAGTTTATAATAGCAATAAGGCACCTTGAGGGTTTGTTATATATGGCCAATATACCACAGCTAAGGTCTGTATCCAGGCACTCCTGGTTGAGTCGTTCATAAGGACAGCCCTTATCGTGATATATTGGCCATATACCACACCTCCTCGGGAACCAGAGCTGAGCCATACCACCTTCACCCAGGTTTCATTGACACGAATGGGAGCTTCTTGCGCTCTGCAAAAAGGTATTACTCCAGTGTAGCATGCCTGTAACTCCTAGTTCCCATTCAAGAGAGTGGGCTAGAGTTTCCAAGGTGCATGCTGGGTTTACAGAGGTCAGATCCCTTCCGAAGGGGGTCAGTTTGTCGGTCTAGGTCTAGTTAGGAGGAGTTAGGGAAAACATCTGAATGGATTCAGTACCTGCTTCTTTTTCAAAGACGGTACCTTAAACTGCTTGGAGGGAGGAGAGAGAACGAGAGGTGGAGAGAAACAGATGGAAGAGTGAGGAGGGATTGGCTACAGCAGGTGTTCACCAGAGAGGGATGTGAGGAGAGAACATTAGGAAGACACACAGATGCCAACATTATCTTCTTAGAGGAGAAGAAAACATTAGAGAAACATACATATCTTCAAGAGTGGAGAGAGGAAGAGAGTGGAGAGAGAGAGAGAGGAGAGAGGGAGTGGAGAGAGATACAGAGAGAGAGGAGAGAAAGAGAGAGAGAGGAGAGAGGAAGAAAGTGGAGAGAGAGAGGAGAGAGGGAGTGGAGAGAGAGAGAGAGGAAGAGAGAGAGGAGAGAGGAAGAGAGTGGAGAGAGAGAGAGAGAGAGAGAGAGAGAGAGAGAGAGAGAGAGAGAAGAGAGTGGAGAGAGAGAAAGAGAGTGGAGAGAGAGAGAGGAGAGAGAGTGGAGAGAGAGAGAGTGAGAGAGAGGAGAGAGAGAGAGAGAGAGAGAGGGAGAGAGAGAGAGAGAGAAGAGAGTGGAGAGAGAGAGAGAGTGGAGAGAGGAGAGAGAGAGAGAGAAAGAGAGTGGAGAGAGAGAGAAAGAGAGAGGAGAGAGAGAGAGAAAGAGAGAGAGAGAGAGAGAGAGAAAGAGAGTGGAGAGAGAGAGAGAAAAGAGAGTGGAGAGAGAGAGAGAGAGAGTGGAGAGAGAGAGAGAGAGAGAGTGGAGAGAGAGAAAAGAGTGGAGAGAGAGGAAGAGAGTGAGAGAGAGAGAGAGAGAGAGAGAGAGAGAGTGAGAGAGAGAGTGGAGAGAGAGGAGAGAGAGAGAGAGAGAGAGAGAGAGAGAGAGAGAGAGAGAGAGAGAGAGAGAGAGAGAGAGAGAGAGAGAGAGAGAGAGTGGAGAGAGAGAAAGAGAGTGGAGAGAGAGAGAGAGAGAGAGAGAGAGAGAAGAGAGAGAGAGAGAGTGGAGAGAGAGTGGAGAGAGAGAGAGAGAGAGAGAGAGAGAAGAGAGAGAGAGAGAGAGAGAGGAGGAAGAGAGTGGAGAGAGAAAGAGAGTGGAGAGAGAGAAATAGAGGAGAGAGAGAGAGTGGAGAGAGAGAGAGCGAGAGGAGAGAAAGAGTGGAGAGAGAGAGAAAGAGTGGAGAGAGAGAGAGAGAGAGAGAGAGAGAGAAATAGAGTGGAGAGAGAGAGAGAGTGAGAGAGAGAGAGAGAGTGGAGAGAGAGTGGAGAGAAAGAGGAGAGAAAGAGGAGAGCGAGGGCATGCCTTCATCGTGAGGATGAGAATAATGTTTTTGATGTCTCTGTGGCATTCAGTGTTTTTTTAGGACAGTTGGATGCTGTCATAGCAGGGTCAATGTTTCTGTGTTTCTAGTTTCTCTGTGTGTTTGTGTACAGAGTTCTAAATTATCATTTTTGATTGGTGGCAGTGGTGCTCCCAAATTTAAAAAGTTAGGAGCACCACATGAAATATATGAGCAGATAAAGCCTACACAGCCTATAACGGGCCTATATGAATTCTAGCTACTTTTGAAGCACATGTTGAGCTAACATGTAACATTGTAAAGAAAACTAACATGTAACATTGTAAAGGAATGAGGTTATTATAAAAGCTACAATTTTGATAGGAATAACGGTTATTGAAACGACATAATAATATGAGGAATAATAGGTTTCTACATTGTGCTCGATTTTCCTATTGAGATGGATTACATTGAAAAGTGTACACAGTCTCTTAAAAACGTCAGATTTGTGATGACAAAATGCAAGAGATATGTCATTCATTCATTGCTATGATCGTTGATCTCCTGAAGAAGCTGTCCCTTTTCCTATCCTATACTGGTAGTTACCAGGTTGTTAGCTAGCTAGCCAATGAGGAAATATGACTGAACAATGTGTAAACAAGTGGTTAACGTACAAGTAGTTTTACAACGGCCCACGCCATGGTTTATGAATATAAAAGTCGATCCCGGCGATTTACTACATATGTCGGATATGAGACCAAATTCGGATGCACTTTAGAGCCCTGTCTGTGTGTGTGTCTGTGTGGGAGGGAGATGTCTGACAAAGAAAGAGAAAGGGAGAGTGGAAGCATGTTTCTGCAATAGGGGGTGGTTTATCTGGTGAGATTAACGTCTCTGATAGAATCTGGAATGTTCTGATGTTCAAACAACCCAAATCAGAAAGTTCAAACAAGCATATATATAAGCTAATGAAATTTGAAAGGACAATCATTTCTCTCTATAACATGGTTATACATCCATTCTAGATGAACGATCTCTACTCACTACCTCTAATACTTACGAGTCCACTGCTCGGATCCCGGGGAAAGCCACTTTTAAGTGGGAATGGGCGTGGTGGAGGAGCATGAACAGGGAAACTGCCCACATACTGGCGTGGCAGCTGGTAAACATGATGGGGAAAATATGGCTGGAGGGAGGGGAATACCAGGAAGAAAGGAAACACATTTAACATGAAATGAAAATAAAAAACACTTAAATATGAAACCAGCGTAACAATTGAGGTGTCTGAGATATTATGAAATACAGACTGAAGCAAATTAAACAGCCACAGCATGTCAAATACATACATACATGTGTACCTAGTGTACGTATGTATGTATGTATCCATGTACAAACAAGGGGTCACACAGTACAAACACCTCATCATGTTACAGCACAGAGACTTCAACTTAAATGGGAACTATAAATAACAAGACAGCTCTGCAAATTATAAACCAGAAGTGTCCCACAAAATGAGAATGGGGACGATAGCAAGGTGGGAAATGTCGGCAAAGGAATGTGTTAAGGTTCAAAGCCCTTTGCTTTATTACAGAGGCCGTCAGTGATCGCCTACCAGGCAGCATACGACTGAATGAGTTAACTGACACGAGCCAGATGATCTACAAGTGAAACTTTGGTCATTCCGTTTGGAATCAGGCCCTTCTCAGTCCTATATAGAATTGCAATGTCCTTGGCGACATGAGGGTGTTCTTTCTCATACACTCACCCTGTTATAGAAGGGGTGCTGGGGGCCAGCCATACCACTGTAGTTGCTGCTGTGGGGCGGTGGGGACACCAGCCCTGGGGGGTTGAAGTGCCCGTTGAAGGAGGTGGAGGGGGAGCAGGCGGACATGCCTGACTGCTGGCTGTAGACGGAGGTGGGGCGGGGAGCAGCTTCCTGCAGGGGCAGGCTGGGATAGGTCACTGCTCTGATGCTCATCTGTTCCCTGGCAGCACGCACGTCTGGGGGGAAAGAAGAGAGAAAGGTAAATAGAAATGTGTCATTAAATATTATAATGTAATTCATAATGTAAAGTCCGGGAAAAAAGTTGGATCTGCACATAGACATGAAACCATATGACTTACTGTAACTGTAATGACATCCAAAAGACAACAGTTGTATTCAGATTGCCTACATCATATCGACAAAAGGTTCTGGCCTGACTTGTGTGGAACACTAATTACTTGACACAGACACAGCTAGCTATGCTCGCCCTCACCTGCAGCATGCACGTCTGGGAGGAGAGGAATGCAGACAGAGAAATTGAAAGAGTTGAAATAAATAGTTGAAATTTAAAAAAAATGTTGAAATCGAAAGAGTTGAAATCGAAAGAGTTGAAATCAAGAAATGAAATCATCTCATCTGACAAATTCATGATACATTCCAAAATCTGCAAGTTGTTATTCAAGTTGAAAAGAGAATGGATGCCTGCATAATATTTCCAAAACGTATTGGAATTATTTGTGTGGAACCCCGATTATTTGGTGATATGCTCTCCCTCACCTGCGATGATCTCTCGTAGTTTTGGGTCGAGGTTGACGGTGCAGGGTAGGAAGGTTTTGATGTCGCGTGCACTGAGGACTGGTGTCCGAGAGGAGAGGAACACCTCGAAGCTACGCACATCCCCGTCAATCTCCAACAGGGGCTCCACGTCTTTAGTGGTGGGAATGTTCTTGGAGATCCTAAAACAGCAGAGGTAAGACTGAAGCCTAATGAAGACAGGCGAGGAAAGAGCTATAGCTGTTCTACACTGAAAGGTTGCTTCTTTAGTGTGACATTCTGTGAGCTTCACGGATTAGTCTTTTGAATGACATATTATTGTATTTGGAGTGACAATGAAGGACATTTGAATCATTCAGGGGCAAAAACGTAAATAGAACATAAGTCATTATTTCTTTTCGGCAACACACTTTTACACATGAAAAACCACCCAACTTTATTTTGCAGCAACTAAGCTTCTGTCTGAGAAGTAATTGACATTAAAATACACTAATCTAACCAATGGGATGCAATTATAATGACGATTCAACCAATTGAACTAATCCTTATTGCCCAGTGACTAATCTGACTGTTTCATCACGTCACGAGATTTTGTGTGTTCCAAATGGCACCCTGTTCCCTATATAGTGTACTACTCTTGTACAACAGGAAAAGAAAGGGGGGTACCTAGTCAGTGGTACAACTAAATGCATCAACTGAAATGTGTCTTCTGCATTTAACCCAACCCCTCTGAATCAGAGATGTGTGGGGGGCTGCCTTAAATCGACATCCATGTCATCGGTGCCCAGGGGAACAGTGGGTTAAACAGCCTTGCTCAAGGGCAGAACAACAGATTTTTACCTTAGTCAACTCAGGGATTCGATCCAGCAACCTTTCAGTTACTGGCCCAATGCTCCTACCCACCAGGCTACATGCCATAGTGCACTATATAGGGAATAGGGTGCCATTTGGGATGTACAGTGCCTTGCGAAAGTATTCGGCCCCCTTGAACTTTGCGACCTTTTGCCACATTTCAGGCTTCAAACATAAAGATATAAAACTGTATTTTTTTGTGAAGAATCAACAACAAGTGGGACACAATCATGAAGTGGAACGGCATTTATTGGATATTTCTAACTTTTTTAACAAATCAAAAACTGAAAAATTGGGCGTGCAAAATTATTCAGCCCCCTTAAGTTAATACTTTGTAGCGCCACCTTTTGCTGCGATTACAGCTGTAAGTTGCTTGGGGTATGTCTCTATCAGTTTTGCACATCGAGAGACTGACATTTTTTCCCATTCCTCCTTGCAAAACAGCTCGAGCTCAGTGAGGTTGGATGGAGAGCATTTGTGAACAGCAGTTTTCAGTTCTTTCCACAGATTCTCGATTGGATTCAGATCTGGACTTTGACTTGGCCATTCTAACAACTGGATGTTTATTTTTGAACCATTCCATTGTAGATTTTGCTTTATGTTTTGGATCATTGTCTTGTTGGAAGACAAATCTCCGTCCCAGTCTCAGGTCTTTTGCAGAATCCATCAGGTTTTCTTCCAGAATGGTCCTGTATTTCGCTCCATCCATCTTCCCATCAATTTTAACCATCTTCCCTGTCCCTGCTGAAGAAAAGCAGGCCCAAACCATGATGCTGCCACCACCATGTTTGACAGTGGGGATGGTGTGTTCAGGGTGATGAGCTGTGTTGCTTTTACGTCAAACATAACGTTTTGCATTGTTGCCAAAAAGTTCAATTTTGGTTTCATCTGACCAGAGCACCTACTTCCACATGTTTGGTGTGTCTCCCAGGTGGCTTGTGGCAAACTTTAAACAACACTTTTTATGGATATCTTTAAGAAATGGCTTTCTTCTTGCCACTCTTCCATAAAGGCCAGATTTGTGCAATATACGACTGATTGTTGTCCTATGGACAGAGTCTCCCACCTCAGCTGTAGATCTCTGCAGTTCATCCAGAGTGATCATGGGCCTCTTGGCTGCATCTCTGATCAGTCTTCTCCTTGTATGAGCTGAAAGTTTAAAGGGACGGCCAGGTCTTGGTAGATTTGCAGTGGTCTGATACTCCTTCCATTTCAATATTATCGCTTGCACAGTGCTCCTTGGGATGTTTAAAGCTTAGGAAATGTTTTTGTATCCAAATCCGGCTTTAAACTTCTTCACAACAGTATCTCGGACCTGCCTGGTGTGTTCCTTGTTCTTCATGATGCTCTCTGCACTTTTAACGGACCTCTGAGACTATCACAGTGCAGGTGCATTTATACGGAGACTTGATTACACACAGGTGGATTGTATTTATCATCATTAGTCATTTAGGTCAACATTGGATCATTCAGAGATCCTCACTGAACTTCTGGAGAGAGTTTGCTGCACTGAAAGTAAAGGGGCTGAATAATTTTGCACGCCCAATTTTTCAGTTTTTGATTTGTTAAAAAAGTTTGAAATATCCAATAAATGTCGTTCCACTTCATGATTGTGTCCCACTTGTTGTTGATTCTTCACAAAAAAATACAGTTTTATATCTTTATATTTGAAGCCTGAAATGTGGCAAAAGGTCGCAAAGTTCAAGGGGGCTGAATACTTTCGCAAGGCACTGTAACTCTCAATGGATCAGTGGGAGTAAATGTATTCTTTCTTCGATAATAACTTTTCCACTGTGTCTCTTTGTGAAAATGTAGTTCTTCTTTGGCCTCACATTTTCAGACAGATCTTTCAAAATGAAATAAAACCCTCTCTCACGCAACTAAACAGTTCCTAAGTTCTATAATTAGGACAGGTGTTTCAAAAATACATTTTAAGGTTGGGAAAGGGGGTTGGGGATCTACCTCTGCTTGATGGTCTTGAGGGGGGCCCAGTTTTATAGGGGTAGAGCGGGACTACAGTATATTACCTCTGCTAGATGATCTTGGATGTAGTTTTACGGGGTCTCTACATTACCTCTCGTAGATAGTCTTGAGGGCGGCCTGGTCAGGGATGCCTTCAGTCTCCTCCAGGAACAAGATGAGCCAGGAGGTCCTGTAGGGCCACGTCTCAGTAAGGTTGATCCACGATGCCAGGCGGTCCCAGTTAAACATAATCTGATTTGCCCTCAACAGACGACCTATAGACAGCAAAGCATTGTGTAAGTCAGACTGGACAAAACTAACATGCTTTCCTCAATAAAATTCATCCATAATCTGTATGGTCCATTGTGGTTCATGTAGTAAACTCAGTGAGTAAACTAGTGGTAAACAAAGTGCGTGCGTTAAAGTGTGTGACATCCCTAATTTAATATGTCGGTACCAGAAGAAGGGGTGTGTGGCTAAAAGGCACGATGGGAGTCTCTCTCCAGAATGCTCTTTGTGCTCATTCATTGTTTCATTGTGTGAATTCTTTGCCCTTTTTCTTCAAGGTTATTTTTGAAATATATTTTTCTTCAGCATGCATAGAAGTACAAATGTGTACAAATGTAGGCTTATAAAAGTTCCCATTTGGGCATGTCTGATAGTAGGCAATTTCTTTAACTCAACACCACTTATGACCAGCCGAGCCTCTCAAAGTATGTATTTTGTCACCACACACAGAAAGCCAACAGTGTTGTACATCCATTGTGAATGACCATAGTTCCTCACTGTATATGAACAATCTTTCCAACATCAGACTTCTCGATGGGCTTAAGTAACCTCTGCGCCTTGGTGTGAAATAGCAACATATTGCTGATCCCATATCTCCAGTGGAAACGTCATAAAATGGGCCATCTGAACACTTCTCTGAACACAAATACAGCTGTGTCTGGGAGACAGTGAGGGCCCAGTTGAAACAATGTTGCAAGGTCACTATAGCAGAGCTCAAGCCAGACAGAGAGAGGCAGAGGAGAGAGATTAATGCTATTGACTGAACCAAATGCCACACGTAGCAAATGTGATTTATAGAGGATATATTTTCATCAGGATATTTTCTTCAAATATAATTTTGGATCTTTTTGATATTTCACATATTTTCAGCAGATCCGAGGTCCATGGCCACCGAGCGTGATCCGACCCGGGATCCAAGGGTCCACACCAGAAATGTGGATCCGACAGTTTCATATCTCAGGTAATCGAGTTCGGGTATATCTGTGAAGACCTCTAGTGTGTGTGTCTGTGCGTGTGCATGTGCATGCGTACATGTGGGTGTGCATGTGTGTGTAGGTGTGTCCATATGCGTGTGTGGACGCGTGAGTCAACGTGGGAGTGTGTGCGTGACCCACCTGTGACAGAGACGATGTTGAGCAGCCTCCTCATGGTCTGGGGGCTGATGTCACTGAACCAGTCTTCTGTCACCAGCAGCTTGCTCAGGTCAAAGGACATCTGCCGTGTCACCGTCCTCTGCATCTGACGTCGCCGGTATGTGTCCTATGCAGAGACATATGGTTGGGTGGTATCCAGAATACCATACCGGGGTGTAGGGTATTACCGGAAGTGCAAAAAGGTGCGCTATTTACAAAAATATATATAACAGTAACATATATTCTAATAATAGATAAATGGTTGGGCATTATATACACAGTGCATTCGGAACGTATTCAGATCCCTTCATTTTTTCCACATTTTGTTACATCACAGCCTTATTCTAAAATAGATGACAACTTTTTTCACAATCAATCTACACAATAACCCATAATGATAAAGCAAAAACAGGTTTTTAGAAATGTTTGCAAATTTATGATTTATTTTAATTTTAAATACCTTATATAGGTATTCAGACCCTCTGCTATGAGACTCGAAATGGAACTCAGATGCATCCTGTTTCTATTGATCATCCTTGAGATGTTTCTACAACTTGATTTGAGTCCACCTGTGGTAAATTAAATTGATTTGGAAAGGCACACACCTGTCTATATTAAAGGTCCTACAGTTGACAGTGCATGTCAGAGTAAAAACCAAGCCATGAGGTTGAAGGAATTGTCCGTAGAGCCCCTGACACAGGATTGTGTCGAGGCACAGATCTGGGGAAGGGTACCAAAAATATTCTGCAGCATTGAATGTCCCCAAGAACACAGTGGCCTCCATCATTCTTAAATGGAAGAAGTTTGGAACTACCAAGACTCTTCCTAGAGCTGGCCACCCAGCCAAACTGAGTGGCCAGAACACGATGGTCCCTCTGACAGAGCTCTAGAGTTCATCTGTGGAGATGGGAGAACCTTCCAGAAGGACAACCATCTCTGCAGCACTCCACCAATCAGGCCTTTATGGTAGTAGAGTGGCCAGACGGAAGCCACTCCCCAGTAAAAGGCACATGACAGCCCGTTTAGAGTTTGCAAAAAGTCACCTAAAGAATATATATATATATATATATATATATATATAAGCAATAAGGCACGAGGGGTTGTGGTAAGGATTGTTCTTCGCATGATGCAACACGGCCCTTAGCCGTTACACACACACACAAAAATAAAACACACAACATGTTCACCAGAGCTGATGCCAGATAATTGTATGTTCATTTCTCTACCATAAGCCACCTCCAACAGCATTTTATAGAATTTGGCAGTATGTCCAACTGGCCTCACAACTGCAGACCACGCGTAACCACTACAGCCCAGGACCTCCACAGTCGGCTTCTTCTTCTGTGGGATCGTCTAAGACCAGCCACCAAGACAGCTGATGTAACTGTGGGTTTGCATAAACTGTCAGAAACTGTCTCAGGAAAGCTCATCTGCGTGCTCATCGTCCTCACCAGGGTCTTGACCTAACTGCAATTCGGCGTCGTAACAGACTTCAGTGGGTGAATGCTCACCTGTGATGGCCACTGTCACGCTGCAGAAGTGTGCTCTTGACAGATGAATCCCGGTTTCAACTGTACCGAGCAGATGGCAGACAGCGTGTATTGCGTTGTGTGGGCAAGCGGTTTGCTGATGTCAACGTTGTGAACAGAGTGCCCCATGGTGGTGGGGGGGTTATGTTATGGGTAGTCATAAGCTGCTGACAATGAATACAATTGCATTTTATCGATGGCAATTTGAATGCACAGAGATTCCTTGACGAGATCCTGGAGGCCCAATGTCGTGCCATTCATCCGCCGCCATCACCTCCTATTTCAGCACAATAATGCACTGTTGTATTCAGAGCATGTGACAAATAACATTTGATTTGATATCCAGCAACAGCCATTGAAGAGGAGTGGGACAACATTCCAATGCCACAATCAACAGCCTGATCAACTCTATGCGAAGATGTGTCGCGTTGCATGATGCAAATGGTGGTCGCACCAGATACTGACTGGTTTTCTGATCCACACCCCTACCTTTTAATTTTAAGGTACCTGTGACCTGAGATGCATATCTGTATTCCCAGTCATGTAAAATCCATAGATTAGGGCTTAATTTATTTACTTATATGAACTGTAACTCAGTAACCTCACTAATGCTCTTGTGGCTGGATGGAAGCAAGTCCCTGCAGAAATGTGGAAAGCCTTCCCAGAAGAGTGGAGGCTGTTATAGCAGCAAAGGGGGGACCAACTCCATATTAACACCCATGATTTTGGAATAAGATGTTCGACAATCAGGTGTCCACATACTTTTGGTCACGTAGTGTACTTATGTTTCAAAAGTAGAGAAAATGGGAATATAATGGAAAAAGTTGACAAATTGAGCCTGAGATTTGGCATAGCCCTTTGAGTACACAACACCTGGGTTCTCAATAAGAGGGGGTTTAAGGTTATAGGAGTAATCTGCAGTTATATAACAAAGCGTGACCCGGCTACTGTTTTGGTAAAAAAGCTGAGGGATGGGGCTGTAAAAACGTAACCACTCTCAAATTCATAGACAGAGCTATGGATACAAGGACAGACCATCCATGATATCAAAAGTATAGTTTTAGCCCTGATTTGAGGCTATACAGTGTTTGTTTACATTTATGTTGTTTGCAAACATTGGGTTCTCATGGAGTGTGACAGTTGAACTAAACTCATGAGGCATTTATTAGTTATATTCTTCAACAATCAATGGGTACATATTATTAATGGATTAAGTCCATGGATGTAGCAACTGCAGATCATCCCTTTAAGGTTAGGGTAGGTTACAGCTGGAGTGGTTGCATTAAGTCTGGTGGAAGCAGCCTGATCGGTGTTCACCATTCTGTTTTACCGCACGTATCACTATGACCTTTCTCCAATAGATGTGCAGACATAGCATAGGGTCAAACAGTCTCAATGTGGAGGAATGCCAGACTGATGAGTGATATGGAATAGAATGGTGAACGCAGCAATCAGGCTGCTTCCACTCACATTAAAGGCACACTAAACTGCACATCATGTGGCTTGGTGGGGGAGAAACGCAGCAGATTGGATTAAGCCTCATTGGATTAAAGTCACAATAAGTGCAGTAGTTGGACAGTCACACTGGGTTCTAAAAACACAATTGAGTCAAGAGATCCTAATACACAGAAGTTGTAGTTATTTCCTATTGCGTATTTACAGCTATTGGCTTTTTACTGTCTGCGTGCCAAATGGGGCCCTATTTCCTTTATAGTGCAGTACTTTTGAACAGAAAACAAAAGCAGGAATAAGATGAAAACACCTTCAAGTGACAACCTGTTAATGTGTAGACATGTGGTTATTACATTGATTTAATGATGACACCACTGAAGTCCTTTGACCATACTATTGGTGATGGGCGGTGTTGATCCATATGCATGTACTCTTTGGGAACCCAACAGGTTGGGGTCAAGCACCAGGCCATCCACCCACACACTCTCTCTTCTCTCTCTTACCCTGCGGTTCAGGGTTGTCTTGCTGCCAAACTTGGTCATCTCCCCGATGCTGTGCTGGGATAGCTTCCTGTCCAGCTCCTCATGCCAGCCTGAACACAGATATCAACAAAGACAGGAGATGAGAAACCAGACCTAATATTAGCCAATGATTTGACACATACAGTTAAGTGTGTGCCGGTGTACATATCTGAATGCGAAGGTGGATGTGAGTGTGTTAATTTGTGTGTATGCCTGAATGTGTGTGTTCATGTGTGTACATGCCCGTGTGTGTGTGGTCGGAGATTTTTACAGCTCCTTTCATACAGGGTGTGTGTGTCTGTCTTTACCGTCTGAATGGTTTGGATTACCGTCTGAGTTTCCGGTGTCTCCGTTGGCGGGCGCTGCCACACACATCTTTCTGGCGCTGCTCAACCCCCGGCTGTTGAGGAAGACCGGCAGGTGGACGATGTTTCTCATGTAGTCATGACCGTTGATGTTGGAGTCCCTGAGCACGCTGTTCAGGTTCTGGTTGATGGCCTTGATGATGATGTGGGGGTCGCTGGCGAAGATGGAGATGAAGGGGCCTTTGGAGAAGAGCACTCTCACCTGGTGGAGAGGAACAGGATACACATGTTTTCTTTTTTATTTAGCCTTAATTTAACCAGGAGAAGCCCATTGAGACCCAGAGTCTCTTTTTCAAGGAAGACCACATATACAACAAGTCAACATAATCAATTAGAGAGAAAAGTGGCATGAAAAGCTTATTTCTAGCTGTAAGCGGGAATCAAGACTTATTACGAAAATGAAAACCCAATTTCAATTTAAGCTTCCTCACAAGGTTATCCATATGAACTTTAAAGGACAACTTGTCATCCAACCATATATCTTGGTATTTGTAGGATGACACTTTGTCAATGGATAAGCCACCAGATGTGACAATGCTAACCTTCTCTGGCAGAGTTCTAGCTCTGGTAAAGGTCACAAATTCAGTTTTTTTGTAAATTCAAGACAAGTTTGAGACCATAAAGGGAGGCCTGCGGTGACTGAAAGGCAGTCTGGAGCTCTTCAACAGCCTGAACCAGAGAAGGAGCACATGAATATATGACTGCATCATCTGCATATAGATGGAACTTTGCTGGTTGCATCCCCTTTCCCATATTATTAATACAAATTGAGAACAACAGAGGAGCTAAAATGGAACCCTGGGGCACACCTCTATTAATCTGAAGAAAGCTATTGTCAGCATATACACATTGTGTTCTGTCAGAAAGATAGTTCCTAAACCAATTTACTGCCCCTTCACCGAGACCAATGTTACTGAGTTTAGCTAGCAACACTTCATGGTCAACTGAATCAAATGCCGTTGATAAATCAACAAACAGAGCAGCACAATGTGGCTTTTTATCAAGCACATTTATGATGTCATTTGCCACTGCCATAAGTGCAGTTGTGGTGCTGGTCTCCGATCTAAAGCCAGAGTGAACCCCACTTAGTATGTTCTGGTGAGGTGTGTGAGAAAAAAAGGTGTGTGTGTGCGTGCGTGCGGTGGATACAGTATATTACTTTGTTCTAATCTATTCTAAAACTCTTTCTGCCATAGCTCACAGTTACCTAATAACTCCATTATCCCAATGTGCAAAAGACATTGAAATATTAGATTTTGTGACTACTATCAAATGTCTAGATAAATCGCTCTAAACGTATGAGGGATGTTGCTTATTATTACAAAGACATCATGCATAAAAGATCCATTATTTCCTCAGACCAAAGATTTCATTAGTAAACAAGAAACTGCTGGTTCAGATGACCATGCCCCTTGAATATTAAATTAAAGACAATTCTATTACTTTAAATAATAAGAAAAACCATGACAGCTTCTGGAAACTTTGTGACTGATGTATAACTATGTACAGTATAACTAGGTAATCTTTGCTCTCTTGGGAAAGATTGTCTTTGGAAATAATTAAATTTGCAGACCAAGGCAACACAAAGGGTGAGACGGTCTTACCGTATCCAGCATCTGCAGTACTTTGTCCTGTTCACAGGAGTCCAGGCCGTCTATGATGACAGCCAGACGCGTCTGGTTCTGAGTGAAGCCATCAATGGTCTTAGCCATCCTCGCCATCAGCTCCACCTCATTCTTCAACACCTGACGTAGGAGAGAGAAAGAGAGAGAGACAGAGAGAGAGAAGGAGAGGAGGAAGAGAGAGAGAGAGAGAGAGAGAGAGAAGATGGGTGAGAGAGAAAAGGATAGGAGGAAGAGAGAGGAGAAAGAGAGAGAAAGAGAGGAGAGAGAGAGAGAGCAAGAGAGAGAGAGAGAGAGAGAGAGAGAGAGAGGGAGGAGGATGGGTGAGAAAGAGGGGAGGATGAGGGAGAGAGAGATAGAGAAGGAGAGGAGAGGAAGAGAGAGGGAGGAGAAAGAGCGAGGAGAGAGAGAAAGAGAGATGGAGACAGAGAGAGGAGGAGGATGGGTGAGAAAGGTCATACTAGCCTTACAAGCCAGTGATATGGTGAGAGGGAGAATCAAACAGGTGTGTGTGTGTGTGTGTGTGTGTGTGTGTGTGTGTGTGTGTGTGTGTGTGTGTGTGTGTGTGTGTGTGTGTGTGTGTGTGTGTGTGTGTGTGTGTGTGTGTGTGTGTGTGTGTGTGTGTGTGTGTGTGTGTGTGTGTGTGTGTGTATGCTTTGTGCATGTGTTTCCAAGTGCTTGCGCGCATATATACGACTGGCCTTCCATCGCTACCTTCATGAAGCCCTCGCTCTTGAGCTTGTGCATCTTGTTGGCAGCGCTGTGCAGCCTCTTCCTCTGAGAGTTGAGCACCGAGTCGGCCACCTGCCACCACGTCCGGCAGTTAAGCACCAGTGCCAGGCCCACTGCGCAGGCCATGGCGATCAGCACGGCATTCACCGTCTGGTTGGCCCCGTCCACCTTGAAGACGGCGAGGAGTGCCATGCCAGTGATCAGGCAGCCCAGGATGAAGATGAAGATGACGAAGGAGGGAACGCAGCAAGTTTTCTTCCACTTCTTCTTCCCTAAAATACAATCCATTTTAAAAGTACTCAGTATTCATAAAAACATTTGGAAGCAGGAGGCAGGCTACGGACTAAACTTGCGCAACAACAATGTTTATTGTCATTGTCTGTTAGACAACCCTTTGTTCCTAGTTCTTACTGAAAACCACCAGAGTATGTGGTTGGTGTATTTATAAATGTAGTGACCGACAGTGATTTAAAGTAGTGCCAATAAGGTCAAACACATTTTCCCAAAGGGGATTCAATCAAGTAAACTGACCTGACTACTTTGCCACTACCTAGTGATTCTCTGCCCACTACCTAGTGATTCTCTGCTCACTACCTAGTGGTTCTCTGCCCACTACCTAGTGGTTCTCTGCCCACTACCTAGTGGTTCTCTGCTCACTACCTAGTGGTTCTCTGCCCACTACCTAGTGGTTCTCTGCCCACTACCTAGTGGTTCTCTGCCCACTACCTAGTGGTTCTCTGCCCACTACCTAGTGGTTCTCTGCCCACTACCTAGTGGTTCTCTGCCCACTACCTAGTGATTCTCTGCCCACTACCTAGTGGTTCTCTGCCCACTACCTAGTGGTTCTCTGCCCACTACCTAGTGGTTCTCTGCCCACTACCTAGTGGTTCTCTGCCCACTACCTAGTGGTTCTCTGCCCACTACCTAGTGGTTCTCTGCCCACTACCTAGTGGTTCTCTGCCCACTACCTAGTGGTTCTCTGCCCACTACCTAGTGTTTCTCTGCCCACTACCTAGTGGTTCTCTGCCCACTACCTAGTGGTTCTCTGCTCACTACCTAGTGGTTCTCTGCCCACTACCTAGTGGTTCTCTGCCCACTACCTAGTGGTTCTCTGCTCACTACCTAGTGATTCTCTGCCCACTACCTAGTGATTCTCTGCTCACTACCTAGTGATTCTCTGCTCACTACCTAGTGATTCTCTGCTCACTACCTAGTGATTCTCTGCTCACTACCTAGTGATTCTCTGCTCACTACCTAGTGATTCTCTGCTCACTACCTAGTGATTCTCTGCTCACTACCTAGTGATTCTCTGCTCACTACCTAGTGATTCTCTGCTCACTACCTAGTGATTCTCTGCTCACTACCTAGTGATTCTCTGCCCACTACCTAGTGATTCTCTGCTCACTACCTAGTGATTCTCTGCTCACTACCTAGTGATTCTCTGCTCACTACCTAGTGATTCTCTGCCCACTACCTAGTGATTCTCTGCCCACTACCTAGTGATTCTCTGCCCACTACCTAGTGATTCTCTGCCCACTACCTAGTGATTCTCTGCCCACTACCTAGTGATTCTCTGCCCACTACCTAGTGATTCTCTGCCCACTACCTAGTGATTCTCTGCCCACTACCTAGTGATTCTCTGCCCACTACCTAGTGATTCTCTGCCCACTACCTAGTGATTCTCTGCTCACTACCTAGTGATTCTCTGCCCACTACCTAGTGATTCTCTGCCCACTACCTAGTGATTCTCTGCCCACTACCTAGTGATTCTCTGCCCACTACCTAGTGATTCTCTGCTCACTACCTAGTGATTCTCTGCTCACTACCTAGTGATTCTCTGCCCACTACCTAGTGATTCTCTGCCCACTACCTAGTGATTCTCTGCCCACTACCTAGTGATTCTCTGCTCACTACCTAGTGATTCTCTGCTCACTACCTAGTGATTCTCTGCCCACTACCTAGTGATTCTCTGCCCACTACCTAGTGATTCTCTGCCCACTACCTAGTGATTCTCTGCCCACTACCTAGTGATTCTCTGCTCACTACCTAGTGATTCTCTGCCCACTACCTAGTGATTCTCTGCCCACTACCTAGTGATTCTCTGCCCACTACCTAGTGATTCTCTGCCCACTACCTAGTGATTCTCTGCCCACTACCTAGTGATTCTCTGCTCACTACCTAGTGATTCTCTGCCCACTACCTAGTGATTCTCTGCCCACTACCTAGTGATTCTCTGCTCACTACCTAGTGATTCTCTGCCCACTACCTAGTGATTCTCTGCTCACTACCTAGTGATTCTCTGCTCACTACCTAGTGATTCTCTGCTCACTACCTAGTGATTCTCTGCTCACTACCTAGTGATTCTCTGCTCACTACCTAGTGATTCTCTGCTCACTACCTAGTGATTCTCTGCTCACTACCTAGTGATTCTCTGCTCACTACCTAGTGATTCTCTGCTCACTACCTAGTGATTCTCTGCCCACTACCTAGTGATTCTCTGCTCACTACCTAGTGATTCTCTGCTCACTACCTAGTGATTCTCTGCTCACTACCTAGTGATTCTCTGCCCACTACCTAGTGATTCTCTGCTCACTACCTAGTGATTCTCTGCCCACTACCTAGTGATTTTCTGCCCACTACCTAGTGATTCTCTGCCCACTACCTAGTGATTCTCTGCCCACTACCTAGTGATTCTCTGCCCACTACCTAGTGATTCTCTGCCCACTACCTAGTGATTCTCTGCCCACTACCTAGTGATTCTCTGCCCACTACCTAGTGATTCTCTGCCCACTACCTAGTGATTCTCTGCTCACTACCTAGTGATTCTCTGCTCACTACCTAGTGATTCTCTGCCCACTACCTAGTGATTCTCTGCCCACTACCTAGTGATTCTCTGCTCACTACCTAGTGATTCTCTGCTCACTACCTAGTGATTCTCTGCTCACTACCTAGTGATTCTCTGCTCACTACCTAGTGATTCTCTGCCCACTACCTAGTGATTCTCTGCCCACTACCTAGTGATTCTCTGCTCACTACCTAGTGATTCTCTGCCCACTACCTAGTGATTCTCTGCCCACTACCTAGTGATTCTCTGCCCACTACCTAGTGATTCTCTGCTCACTACCTAGTGATTCTCTGCTCACTACCTAGTGATTCTCTGCTCACTACCTAGTGATTCTTCTCTAGTGATTCTCTGCCCACTACCTAGTGATTCTCTGCTCACTACCTAGTGATTCTCTGCTCACTACCTAGTGATT
Source organism: Oncorhynchus gorbuscha (assembly GCF_021184085.1). Lineage (NCBI taxonomy): Eukaryota > Metazoa > Chordata > Actinopteri > Salmoniformes > Salmonidae > Oncorhynchus > Oncorhynchus gorbuscha. Next base: position 16,681,724 of record NC_060184.1, read on the forward strand.
CTCTGCTCACTACCTAGTGATTCTCTGCTCACTACCTAGTGATTCTCTGCTCACTACCTAGTGATTCTCTGCTCACTACCTAGTGATTCTCTGCTCACTACCTAGTGATTCTCTGCTCACTACCTAGTGATTCTCTGCTCACTACCTAGTGATTCTCTGCTCACTACCTAGTGATTCTCTGCTCACTACCTAGTGATTCTCTGCCCACTACCTAGTGATTCTCTGCCCACTACCTAGTGATTCTCTGCTCACTACCTAGTGATTCTCTGCCCACTACCTAGTGATTCTCTGCCCACTACCTAGTGATTCTCTGCCCACTACCTAGTGATTCTCTGCCCACTACCTAGTGATTCTCTGCTCACTACCTAGTGATTCTCTGCTCACTACCTAGTGATTCTCTGCTCACTACCTAGTGATTCTCTGCTCACTACCTAGTGATTCTCTGCCCACTACCTAGTGATTCTACCTGCTGCCACTACCTAGTGATTCTCTGCCCACTACCTAGTGATTCTCTGCCCACTACCTAGTGATTCTCTGCCCACTACCTAGTGATTCTCTGCTCACTACCTAGTGATTCTCTGCTCACTACCTAGTGATTCTCTGCTCACTACCTAGTGATTCTCTGCTCACTACCTAGTGATTCTCTGCTCACTACCTAGTGATTCTCTGCCCACTACCTAGTGATTCTCTGCCCACTACCTAGTGATTCTCTGCCCACTACCTAGTGATTCTCTGCCCACTACCTAGTGGTTCTCTGCCCACTACCTAGTGATTCTCTGCCCACTACCTAGTGATTCTCTGCCCACTACCTAGTGATTCTCTGCCCACTACCTAGTGATTCTCTGCTCACTACCTAGTGGTTCTCTGCCCACTACCTAGTGGTTCTCTGCCCACTACCTAGTGATTCTCTGCCCACTACCTAGTGATTCTCTGCCCACTACCTAGTGATTCTCTGCCCACTACCTAGTGATTCTCTGCTCACTACCTAGTGATTCTCTGCCCACTACCTAGTGATTCTCTGCTCACTACCTAGTGGTTCTCTGCCCACTACCTAGTGATTCTCTGCCCACTACCTAGTGATTCTCTGCCCACTACCTAGTGATTCTCTGCCCACTACCTAGTGATTCTCTGCTCACTACCTAGTGATTCTCTGCTCACTACCTAGTGATTCTCTGCTCACTACCTAGTGATTCTCTGCTCACTACCTAGTGATTCTCTGCCCACTACCTAGTGATTCTCTGCTCACTACCTAGTGATTCTCTGCTCACTACCTAGTGATTCTCTGCCCACTACCTAGTGATTCTCTGCTCACTACCTAGTGATTCTCTGCCCACTACCTAGTGATTCTCTGCCCACTACCTAGTGATTCTCTGCCCACTACCTAGTGATTCTCTGCCCACTACCTAGTGATTCTCTGCCCACTACCTAGTGATTCTCTGCCCACTACCTAGTGATTCTCTGCTCACTACCTAGTGATTCTCTGCTCACTACCTAGTGATTCTCTGCCCACTACCTAGTGATTCTCTGCTCACTACCTAGTGATTCTCTGCCCACTACCTAGTGATTCTCTGCTCACTACCTAGTGATTCTCTGCTCACTACCTAGTGATTCTCTGCTCACTACCTAGTGATTCTCTGCCCACTACCTAGTGATTCTCTGCTCACTACCTAGTGATTCTCTGCTCACTACCTAGTGATTCTCTGCCCACTACCTAGTGATTCTCTGCCCACTACCTAGTGATTCTCTGCCCACTACCTAGTGATTCTCTGCTCACTACCTAGTGATTCTCTGCTCACTACCTAGTGATTCTCTGCTCACTACCTAGTGATTCTCTGCCCACTACCTAGTGATTCTCTGCCCACTACCTAGTGATTCTCTGCTCACTACCTAGTGATTCTCTGCTCACTACCTAGTGATTCTCTGCTCACTACCTAGTGATTCTCTGCTCACTACCTAGTGATTCTCTGCTCACTACCTAGTGATTCTCTGCTCACTACCTAGTGATTCTCTGCTCACTACCTAGTGATTCTCTGCTCACTACCTAGTGATTCTCTGCTCACTACCTAGTGATTCTCTGCTCACTACCTAGTGATTCTCTGCTCACTACCTAGTGATTCTCTGCTCACTACCTAGTGATTCTCTGCTCACTACCTAGTGATTCTCTGCTCACTACCTAGTGATTCTCTGCTCACTACCTAGTGATTCTCTGCTCACTACCTAGTGATTCTCTGCCCACTACCTAGTGATTCTCTGCTCACTACCTAGTGATTCTCTGCTCACTACCTAGTGATTCTCTGCTCACTACCTAGTGATTCTCTGCTCACTACCTAGTGATTCTCTGCCCACTACCTAGTGATTCTCTGCTCACTACCTAGTGATTCTCTGCCCACTACCTAGTGATTCTCTGCCCACTACCTAGTGATTCTCTGCCCACTACCTAGTGATTCTCTGCCCACTACCTAGTGATTCTCTGCCCACTACCTAGTGATTCTCTGCCCACTACCTAGTGATTCTCTGCTCACTACCTAGTGATTCTCTGCTCACTACCTAGTGATTCTCTGCTCACTACCTAGTGATTCTCTGCTCACTACCTAGTGATTCTCTGCTCACTACCTAGTGATTCTCTGCTCACTACCTAGTGATTCTCTGCTCACTACCTAGTGATTCTCTGCTCACTACCTAGTGATTCTCTGCTCACTACCTAGTGATTCTCTGCTCACTACCTAGTGATTCTCTGCTCACTACCTAGTGATTCTCTGCCCACTACCTAGTGATTCTCTGCCCACTACCTAGTGATTCTCTGCCCACTACCTAGTGATTCTCTGCTCACTACCTAGTGATTCTCTGCTCACTACCTAGTGATTCTCTGCTCACTACCTAGTGATTCTCTGCTCACTACCTAGTGATTCTCTGCTCACTACCTAGTGATTCTCTGCTCACTACCTAGTGATTCTCTGCTCACTACCTAGTGATTCTCTGCTCACTACCTAGTGATTCTCTGCTCACTACCTAGTGATTCTCTGCTCACTACCTAGTGATTCTCTGCTCACTACCTAGTGATTCTCTGCTCACTACCTAGTGATTCTCTGCTCACTACCTAGTGATTCTCTGCTCACTACCTAGTGATTCTCTGCTCACTACCTAGTGATTCTCTGCTCACTACCTAGTGATTCTCTGCTCACTACCTAGTGATTCTCTGCTCACTACCTAGTGATTCTCTGCTCACTACCTAGTGATTCTCTGCTCACTACCTAGTGATTCTCTGCTCACTACCTAGTGATTCTCTGCCCACTACCTAGTGATTCTCTGCTCACTACCTAGTGATTCTCTGCCCACTACCTAGTGATTCTCTGCTCACTACCTAGTGATTCTCTGCCCACTACCTAGTGATTCTCTGCTCACTACCTAGTGATTCTCTGCCCACTACCTAGTGATTCTCTGCTCACTACCTAGTGATTCTCTGCCCACTACCTAGTGATTCTCTGCTCACTACCTAGTGATTCTCTGCTCACTACCTAGTGATTTTCTGCTCACTACCTAGTGATTCTCTGCCCACTACCTAGTGGTTCTCTGCCCACTACCTAGTGATTCTCTGCCCACTACCTAGTGATTCTCTGCTCACTACCTAGTGATTCTCTGCTCACTACCTAGTGATTTTCTGCTCACTACCTAGTGATTCTCTGCCCACTACCTAGTGATTCTCTGCTCACTACCTAGTGATTTTCTGCTCACTACCTAGTGATTCTCTGCCCACTACCTAGTGGTTCTCTGCCCACTACCTAGTGATTCTCTGCTCACTACCTAGTGATTCTCTGCTCACTACCTAGTGATTCTCTGCCCACTACCTAGTGATTCTCTGCCCACTACCTAGTGATTCTCTGCTCACTACCTAGTGATTCTCTGCTCACTACCTAGTGATTCTCTGCTCACTACCTAGTGATTTTCTGCTCACTACCTAGTGATTCTCTGCTCACTACCTAGTGATTTTCTGCTCACTACCTAGTGATTCTCTGCTCATGACTAGATTTTTTTATTAATTTAACTAGGTAAGTCAGTTAAGAACTAATTCTTATTTACAATGACGGCCTACCCCGGCCAAACCCTCCCCTAACCCGGACGATGCTGGGCCAATTGTGCACCGCCCAATGGGACTCCCGATCAGGGCCGGTTGTGACACAGCCTGGGATTAAACCAGGGTCTGTAGTGACGCCTCTAGCACTGCCTCTAGCATTGGTTACCTTGTGATTCCTCTGGTCATTGTTTACCTTGTGATTCCTCTGGTCATTGGTTACCTTGTGATTCCTCTGGTCATTGGTTACCTGGTGATTCCTCTGGTCATTGCCTACCTGGTGATTCCTCTGGTCATTGCCTAGTGATTCCTCTGGTCATTGGTTACCTTGTGATTCCTCTGGTCATTGGTTACCTTGTGATTCCTCTGGTCATTGGTTACCTGGTGATTCCTCTGGTCATTGGTTACCTGGTGATTCCTCTGGTCATTGCCTAGTGATTCCTCTGGTCATTGCCTAGTGATTCCTCTGGTCATTGGTTACCTTGTGATTCCTCTGGTCATTGCCTAGTGATTCCTCTGGTCATTGGTTACCTTGTGATTCCTCTGGTCATTGCCTAGTGATTCCTCTGGTCATTGCCTAGTGATTCCTCTGGTCATTGGTTACCTTGTGATTCCTCTGGTCATTGCCTAGTGATACCTCTGGTCATTGCCTAGTGATTCCTCTGGTCATTGCCTAGTGATTCCTCTGGTCATTGCCTAGTGATTCCTCTGGTCATTGGTTACCTTGTGATTCCTCTGGTCATTGGTTACCTTGTGATTCCTCTGGTCATTGCCTAGTGATTCCTCTGGTCATTGGTTACCTTGTGATTCCTCTGGTCATTGGTTACCTTGTGATTCCTCTGGTCATTGGTTACCTTGTGATTCCTCTGGTCATTGGTTACCTTGTGATTCCTCTGGTCATTGCCTAGTGATTCCTCTGGTCATTGGTTACCTTGTGATTCCTCTGTCTTGAAGACCCTGAAGAGGCGGGTGGCCATGAAGCCAAACTCCCTCTCACAGGCATCAGACAGGGTGGCTATCATCTCCGCCAGGCTGGTCTCCCCTCCCACACTGGACAGACGGTTGTAATCAGTGAACAGGAACCTGCAACAGTAAAGGGAAGGGGTGGACATTAAATAATCGGTCAAACACAAACTACAACTTATAAAGGTACCTGACGGGCAGGACATGGGTGGTTTGTGTGTGTGTGTGTACCTAACGGGCAGAGCGCGGGTGGTCTGCTCTGGCAGGTCAGGGGGGTTGACAAACATCAGTTTGAGTAGCAGCTCCAGGTAACCGATGTGTCGGGCCAAGCGGGTACTTATCACCCACGCCCAGCTCCAGTTCTCACCCTCTCGACGACTGCCGAAGTACACCACCACTACACAAGATGGGGAAACTGTTATCTCCTAACTGGATCATTAAAAGCCGTCTCCACTACAAAACAAAGGAAGACAAACAGAGTTACTGCGACGAACTCTTACTGTGTCATTGAAAGTGTTTAGAAAAGCTAGAGAGACAGATAGTTAGAATGAGCTCTTACTGTGTCATTGAAAGTGTTTGGAAAAGCCAGAGAGACAGATAGTTAGAATGAGCTCTTACTGTGTCATTGAAAGTGTTTGGAAAAGCCAGAGAGACAGATAGTTAGAATGAGCTCTTACTGTGTCATTGAAAGTGTTTGGAAAAGCCAGAGAGACAGATAGTTAGAATGAGCTCTTACTGTGTCATTGAAAGTGTTTGGAAAAGCCAGAGAGACAGATAGTTAGAATGAGCTCTTACTGTGTCATTGAAAGTGTTTGGAAAAGCCAGAGAGACAGATAGTTAGAATGAGCTCTTACTGTGTCATTGAAAGTGTTTAGAAAAGCTAGAGAGACAGATAGTTAGAATGAGCTCTTACTGTGTCATTGAAAGTGTTTGGAAAAGCCAGAGAGACAGATAGTTAGAATGAGCTCTTACTGTGTCATTGAAAGTGGCCAATTGTGCACCGCCATATGGGATTCCCAATCACGGACAGTTGTGATACAGCCTGGAATCAAACCAGGGTCTGTAGTGACGTCTCTAGCACCGAGATGCAGTGTCTTAGACCGCTGCGCCACTCGGGAGCATAGGCTACAGGATCCTCGGGAGCCTAAACCTAACCTTATAACCATAGCCCTTACCTAATCTTAACTTTGCTTAACCATTTTACATTTCAACATCAATGGGGTTAGGGATGTACCAACGATCACGGATAGCAACGACTACTAGACCATAGAAAATGGATGACAGAGTGACGGTCTCACCGAAGCAGACATAGAGCAAGGCCAGCAGGCTGAGGGAGACAGCGATGGCCAGCTTGGGGTCGACGGTGAAGCCCAGGACCAGAGCTACAGAACCACACAGCAGCAGGGACATGAACCCCACCAGCCAGGAGAACTGGAACAACGGCTCCACCTGCTGGCCAGCAAACGTCTTCATCTCATCTGAAGAGAGGAAGGAGATGAAAGGAGGATAAAGATACTTATGAGATTGTAGGTTCATCTTTAAAACTCAATCTTATAAGTATCTGATAAAATAATCTGTTAATATTAAATCCAGGCACCACAGGCTAAAAGTACATTTTTTTGCGTCTACTTATGAATTTTGAGATTGTTTGGTATTTTGAACCATTAATATTAATTTTCTCAAAAAGTAAAAACAACAATGTCAAAATGTTGATGATCCATTATTTCAAACCACTACATTAAATAACACACAATTTAAAAAGCCCATCTCATAGAGAATGTAACAAACTAGACTATATATAGTAACTTATTTTGAAGAGATGGTGATTGGGTCTAAATAGCTGTTTGGGGTTTCTAAGTCTAAATTATTTTCTTTAACTGCCATTTCCTGGAAAACAGACGTTTCCTACACGCCAACTCGTGTTTCTCAACCTCGGAAGCATCTGCATTCACCAAATGTTGCGTGGTTATCCTTAAACTTATTATTCAGACATATACATAGGGAATTACATTGTCAAATTTCTACTCTACATGACATTTTCTTCAGAAAAATCTGCCAAAAATGAATTTTACATACCTTTCTATAGTATTTTACAGGTAGAAAGAAGTATTTCTTCTCAATATGTTACTATAAGTCAGGTCCAGGAGTATCTTAAGCAATGTTAACCATTTTAATATAGGCTGACTTCGTCCAGAGTCCAGAAAAATGGATTTGTGTGATATGCAAATATGCACATTTAATTTGCATATTTGTAAACAATATTTCAGATTTTTTTGTTTGCATTGCTTGTTGAAGTTTGGTTGCATTATTGCATTGTTAAAGTACAGTATGTAACGTACAGTATGTATAGTTGAAGTCGGAAGTTTACATACACCTTGGCCAAATACATTTAAACTCAGTTTTTCACAATTCCTGACATTTAATCCTAGTAAAGGTCCCCTGTTAGTTAGGATCACCACTTTATTTTAAGAATGTGAAATGTCAGAATAAGAGTTGAGAGAATTAATTATTTCAGCATTTTTTTTTTCATCATATTCCCAGTGGGTCAGAAGTTTACATACACTCAATTAGTATTTGGTAGCATAGCCTTAAAATGGTTTAACTTGGGTCAAACGTTTTGGCTAGCCTTCCACAAGCTTCCCACAATAAATTGGGTGAAATTTGGCCCATTCCACCTGACAGAGCTGGTGTAACTGAGTCAGGTTTGTAGGCCTCCTTGCTCACACAAGCTTTTTCAGTTCTGCCCACAAATGTTCTATGCGATTGAGGTCAGGGTTTTGATACAACTTTGGAAGTATGCTTGGGGTCACTGTCCATTTGGAAGACCCATTTGCAACCAAGCTTTAACTTCCTGACTGATGTCTTGAGATGTTGCTTCAATATATCCACATAATGTTCCTCCCTCATTATGCCATCTATTTTGTGAAGTGCACCAGTCCCTCCTGCAGCAAAGCACCCCCACAACATGATGCTGCCACCCCCGTGCTTCACAGTTGGGATGGTGGTCTTTGGCTTGCAAGCCTCCTCCTTTTTCCTCCAAACATAACGATGGTCATCATGGCCAAACAGTTCTATTTTTGTTTCATCAGACCAGAGGACATTTCTCCAAAAAGTACGATCTTTGTCCCCATGTGCAGTTGCAAATCGTAGTCTGGCCGTTTTATGGCGGTTTTGGAGCAGTGGCTTCTTCCATGCTGAGCGGCCAATCAGGTTATGTCAATATAGGACTCGTTTTACTGTGGATATAGATACTTTTGTATCTGTTTCCTCCAGCATCTTCACAAGGTCCTTTGCCGTTGTTCTGGGATTGATTTGCACTTTTCGCAACAAAGTACGTTCATCTCTAGGAGACAGAATGCGCCTCCTTCCTGAGTGGTATGACGGCTGCTTGGTCCCATGGTGTGTATACTTGCGTACTATTGTTTGTACAAATGAACGTGGTACCTTCAGGCGTTTGGAAATTGCTCCCAAGGATGAACCAGACTTGTGGAGGTCTACAATTTATTTTCTGGGGTCTTGGCTAATTACTTTTGATTTTCCCATGATGTCAAGTAAAGAGGCCCTGAGTTTGAAGGTAGGCAAATTGACTCAAATGATGTCAATTAGCCTATCAGAAGCTTCTAAAGCCATGACATCAATTTCTGACATTTTCCAAGCTGTTTAAAGGCACAGTCAATTTAGGGTATGACCCACTGGAATTGTGATACAGTGAATTGTAAGTGAAATAATCTGTCTGTAAACAATTGTTGGAAAAATGACTTATGTCATGTACAAAGTAGATGTCTTAATCGACTTGCCAAAACTATAGTATGTTAACAAGAAATTTGTGGAGTGGTTGAAAAACGAGTTTTAATGACTCCAACCTAAGTGTATGTAAACTTCCGACTTGAACTGTACATACAATTCACTAAATTACAATTCCAGTGGGTCAGAAGTTTACATACACATACAACTGTATCTAGTCTGGTAATTGTGTTGGGAGAACGTTCTGTTCTCCAACACAAAAACATTTACTCTATTAGGGTGTGATGCCTGGCCTTAACAGCTATCTTATTATTAACATGTATAACATATCATTCTTTTTATGTTTGACAGTTGAGCTCTGTTCTATTTGAGCAGTATAATAAACACTTAGACTCTTGTATAGAAGTGAGTGGAGCCTTGACAAGAGGACTGCCTAGTTCCTTACCCTCCAGTTTCTTGAGCAAGAAAGACTTGCCGCTGCCCCACTGGGCGTACAGGCCCACACAGATGGGTGGCTGCATGGTGGGCTCACTGAGAATGTCAGCCAGGGCACTGCTGTACAGGTCATAACCCAGCATGTCCCCATCAGACTCAGTAGGGGACAGGTGTCCTGGGAGGGACACATAGAAAGATAGGATGAGGTTAGTCAACACAGTTCTAGATGAGAGTACATACAGTGTATAATTTGTGTGTACCAATTGTCTTTGTCAATTTCTGTACACCCTATCGTCCAGCACAAAGGTTATAGTAGTTAGACTATTAAAGGAAAACCACCCCAAAACAATATTTTGGTATTTGTTTAATTAGTCCATTGTTGGCATAGTCCCAAAATGTTTTGCTTGTCAGCAATCAAGGTTTTATATATCTTGAAAAGGGCATTATTACAGGGATGATTTCTGTATTTTGAAAGTTACATATCTTGAAAACTTTCATTAGTCAACAATAGACTAATGAAACAAGTAACAAAAATATTGTTTTTGGGTGGAATTTTCCTTTAACTGGCGAAAGTGACTGAGCTGCCGGAGAGTAAGGAAACTTACGGGCTCCAAAGATCTGGGTGAGGATGCTCTTCTGGTGGCTGCAGTCGATGTTGTAGGGGGTCTCGCCGGCCTTGTTGGGCCTGTAGAGCAGGCGGCCATCTTTAGGGTTACGAAGGAGGAGCTCCGCCAGTCTGCGGCTCCGCCCACGGATGGCAATGTGGAGGGGGGTGTCACCTCTCTAGAGAAAGACGGTTGGTATCTTTAATTTAAAGAGCGTTGCTCCCTTCGGTATCAACATTGGCTTAAGATCAAAGTCTTTCTTGTGATTGTGATTTTGCTATTCATTGTAAATGTTTGTAGGCCTATGTAGCCAAATTGTGTTTATGATCGTATGATATCCATTCATGTTTTTGGTATGTTATTTTTTATATCTGAGAATTAACCAATGCTATCAGACCACACCCGGCCATAATTACAGACACCTGTGTGTCCTTTGACACTGTACAACTAGTGACCCTCAGTGTTTGTCATTATGCCCTGATGAAGACAGCTTGTCTGTCCAAACGTTGGTTATTAGGTTATTAAATGATTGCATCGGAGTTCCTGGAGTGTGTGGCTCTCCTTTTTCCATGTATCAGATTACTTATCACTGGATCCTTTGATAAAGATGAGCAAAAAAAAAACATAAAATAAATTATATAGTATATTATGTTCTCCAAAAAATTGAAACATTTGATTATTTTAAGACTAATACAATTGCTCAGAGAGATTCTGTTTAACAATTAATACAAAAAAATCTAAAGAAGATAGTGGACCCCTGTTTTCAATACTCTAGCACCCTCCCCTTGCGAGAATAACGACACTGAGCCTTTTTCTCAAATGTTCCATGAGATTGGCTGAAACGTTGGGACCATTCCTCCAAACATAATTTTCCCAAATCCTTGATAAAGTTTGTCTGCTCTTATGGACTACCCTCTTTAATTCAAACAAGAGGTTTTCAATTGGGTTCAAGTCCAGTAGTTGAGATGGCCATTGACAAATGTAGATACTTTTCTGCATAAGCTTGTGTCCAAGTGGCCAAAAATATGTATTTTCATGTCACCTGACCATAGCACCGCCGGGAGTTTGATAAACGGCATTGGCACTTGGATTGGAACCGGTGTTATGTTTAATTACATGAAAATAGAGCTCTGGAAAGAAGCTGTATAGAGCAAAGGTCTAAGATCCCTCCCAATGTGTACAATCTCATTAAACATTTGAGAAAAATGCTCAGTATCAGTATTGAAACCAGGGGTGCCAATCATTTTTACCCCTCTCTTTTTGAGATTATTAGTTAATAATGTTCCTGAACAAAGGGGGGGTCAAAATCTAAAGTAACAGTCAGTATCTGGTGTGGCCACCAGCTGCAGTCCTCCTCATGGACTGCACCAGATTTGCCAGTTCTTGCTGTGAGATGTTACCCCTCTCTTCCACCAAGGCACTTGCAAGTTTCCAGACATTTCTGGGGGGGAATGGCCCTAGCCCTCACTGTCCGACCCAACAGGTCCCAGACGTGCTCAATGGGATTGAGATCCGGGCTCTTCACTGGCCATGGCAAAACACTGACATTCCTGTCTTGCAGGAAATCACGCACAGAACGAGCAGTATGGCTGGTGGCATTGTCATCATGCTGGAGGGTCATGTCAAGATGAGCCTGCAGGAAGAGTACCACATGAGGGAGGAGGATGTCTTCCCTGTAACGCACAGCATTGAGATTGCTGGTTGTCATTGCAGGCACAGTCCGATGATGCTGTGACACACAGTCCCAGACCCTCCACCTCCAAATCGATCCCGCTCCAGAGTACAGGCCTCAGGGTGACAGTAAACATGAATCCGACCATCACCCCTGGTGAGACAAAACCGCAACTCGTCAGTGAAGAGCACTTTTTGCCAGTCCTGTCTGGTCCAGCGACGGTGGGTTTATGCCCATAGGCGACATTGTTGCTGGTGATGTCTGGTGAGGACCTGCCTTATAAAAGGCCTACAAGCCCTCAGTCCAGCCTCTCTCAGCCTATTGCGGACAGTCTGAGCACTGATGGAGGGATTGTGTGTTCCTGGTGTAACTCGAGCAGTTGTTGTTGCCACTGCGAGGCCAATCAGCTGTCTGTCCTGTCTCCCTGTAGCGCTGTCTTAGGCGTCTCACAGGACGGACATGACCATTTATTGCCCTGGCCACATCTGCAGTCATGCCTCCTTGCAGCATGCCTAAGGCACGTTCACGCAGATGAGGAGGAACCCTGGGCAACTTTCTTTTGGTGTTTTTCAGAGTCTGTAGAAAGGCCTCTTTAGTGTCCTATGTTTTCATAACTGTGACCTTAATTGCCTACTGTCTGTAAGCTGGTAGTGTCTTAACGACCGTTCCACAGGTGCATGTTCATTAATTGTTTATGGTTCATTGAACAAACATGGGAAACAGTGTTTAAACCCTTTACAATGAAGATTTGTGAAGTTACTTGGCTTTTAACAAATTATCTTTGAAAGACAGGGTCCTGAAAAGGGGACGTTTCTTTTTTTGCTGAATTTAGATATATACAGGGGTGAAAGTAAGGTGGTACGGTCCAGTACGGCATCCTGGCAAAATAAATAGTGGGGGTATGCCGTGCCGGTAAAACATATCACAATTAATACAACATGCCCAAAAACTATTAGGCTATAACACCATTAGGCTATAACACCATTAGGCTATAACACCATTAGGCTATAACACCATTAGGCTATAACACCATTAGGCTATAACACCATTAGGCTATAACACCATTAGGCTATAACACCATTAGGCTATAACACCATTAGGCTATAACACCATTAGGCTATAACACCATTAGGCTATAACACCATTAGGCTATAACACCATTAGGCTATAACACCATCAGGCTATAACACCATCAGGCTATAACACCATTAGGCTATAACACCATTAGGCTATAACACCATTAGGCTATAACACCATTAGGCTATAACACCATTAGGCTATAACACCATCAGGCTATAACACCATAATTTAACATTACTGCATGTGAGCCACATGAAACATTTGCAAATGGACTGGAAACCAGGTGGTATACGTTCCACTGTGGTTTGAGTTAAAGTGGAGATGAGAGGCGAGACGCACGTGGACATGAGTGGCTGAGACCGAGGCTCGCGTGGACATGAGTGGCTGAGACAGAGGCGCGCGTGGACAACCGTGGATGCATCAATTCAGGCTACAAGTGTAGGCCTAATGACAATCACAGAATGTTATTACAATACCTGCAGGTGTTTTGTAACTGATGTCTCTTTCCATTCAACAAATTGCAGATGCACAGCGCACTGTTGGGGTTTGGATGCTTAAATTATTTTGTAAGTGAAAGAATGTGCGCAGGAAGCCAACAGGAGCACCTTTGAATCTCTTAAGGATCGGACCCTTTAAAAAAAAATCACCTAAAATGACATACCCAAATCTAACTGCCTGCAGCTCAGGACCTGAAGCAAGGATGTGCATATTCTTGATACCAATTGAAATGTAACAATTTCACAAAGCTTGTGGAAATGTGAAATTAATGTAGGTGAATATAAAACATCTGGTAGATCTGGTAAAAGATAATACAAAGGAAAAAAAGAAACAGGGGCCATTTAGATTTTGGCCACTAGATGGAAGCAGTGTATGTGCAAAGTTTTAGACTGATCCAATAAACCATTGCATAACTGTTCAAAATGTTGTATCAAGACTGCCCAAATGTGCCTAATTGATTTATTAATATATTTTCAAGTTCATAACTGTGCACTCTCCTCAAACAATAGCATGGTATTCTTTCACTTTAATAGCTACTGTAAATTGGACAGTGCAATTAGATTAACAAGTATTGAAGGTTTCTGCCCATATCAGATATGTCTACGTCCTGGGAAAAAACGTTTGTTACTTACAACCTCATGCTAATCACATTAGCCTACGTTAACTCAACCATCCTGCAGGGGGGACACCAATCCCGTAGAGGTTTTAAGTGATTGTTTGACAAATCAGATAAATACATCATGACTAGTTGTGTTTATACCACATTAAAAGGCACAGGTGCCGTGCAGCTAGAGGAAGCGAAGCTTTCCCTAAAGTAAATTGAAGTAAATTGGCAAAATTATACAGCCTAATTAGCCTAATCCTGTCTATATACAGAAATAAATACAATCATTTAAAATAGGCTACTACATGAGAAAGCATGATTTGGCCACAGAGGTTCATTAGCTAAAAAAATAAGAAAAAAAGACACGTGGATTGATTTAAACAGCATAGCCCGCAATTTGCAAATAGATGTTTGTTGAGTTGCGACTGTCAAAAGCAGAGAGAACCAGCCAGGCATATCTCAATATTTAAAAATATAAATTGCGGAAAAACGTTTTGGAAAGCAAAATTGCTATTGATAACAATGAAAACAATCCAATCTGTCTTTTAGTGAACAATATTCTTAACTTAATTGGCACTAGCGGAGAACATCGGCCATATCCCTGGTGAGTGTGCATATTCACTGTCTTTATCATTGGGTCAATGCTACTTTGTTTGTTTTTGGACAATAATTTCCTCCTCCGAGTTAGATGGACGTCATATTGTATTTGCGTCTCCCCTTTTCATAGGCCGATTATATGGATCAGACAACATTGTTTTTATTGATCTGTTTGTCAGCGTCAGCAGAGATGGCCACCCTGTAATTTTTATAGTTGGCCTATTTAAAAAAATGCGTGCGCGCACTTGAGTGTCCCGTACCAGTAAGAAATGAAATCCACTTTCACCCTTGTATGTACAGTGCATTTGGAAAGCACTCAGACCCCTTCCCCTTTTCCACATTTTGTTACGTTACGGCGTTATTCTAAAATGGATTAAATACAAAATGTGTCCTCATTAATCACTACACACAATACCCCACAATGACAAAGCAAAAACAGTTTTTTTAGAAATACCTTAATTACATAAGTATTTAGACCCTTTGCTATGAGACTTGAAATTGAGCCCAGGTACATTCGGTTTCCATTGATCATTCTTGAGATGTTTCTACAACTTGATTGGATTCCACCTGTGGTATATTAAATTGATAGGACATCATTTGGAAAGGCACACACCTGTCTATACAAGGTCCCACAGTTCACAGTGCATGTCAGAGCAAAAACCAAGCCATGAGACCGAAGGAATTGTCCGTAGCGTTCTGAGACAGGATTGTGTCGAAGCACAGATCTAGGGAAGGTGCCAAAAAATGTCTGCAGCATTAAAGGTCCTCAAGAACACAGTGGCCTCCATCATTATTAAATGGAAGAAATTTGGAACTACCAAGACTCTTCCTAGAGCTGGCCACCTGGCCAAACTGAGCAATCGGGGGGAAAGGGCCTTGGTCAGGGAGGTGACCAAGAACCTGATGGTCACTCTGACAAAGCTCCAGAGTTCCTCTGTGGAGATGGGAGAACCTTCCAGAAGGACAACCATCTCTGCAGCACTCCACCAATTAGGCCTTTGTGGTAGAGTGGTCAGACAGAAGCCACTCCTGAGTAAAAGGCACATGATAGCTCGCTTGGAGTATGCCAAAAGGCACCTAAAGGATTCTCCGAACATGAGAAACAAGATTCTCTGGTCTGATGAAACTAAGATTGAACACCTTGGCCTGAATGCCAAGCGTCACATCTTGAGGAAACCTGGCACCATTCCTATGTTGAAGCTTGGTGGTGGTGGCAGCATCATGCTGTGGGGGTGTTTTTCAGCGGCAGGGACTGGGAGTCATGATCGAGGGAAAGATGAACGGAGCAAAGTACAGAGCGATCCTTGATGAAAACCTGCTCCAGAGCGCTCAGGACTTCAGACGAAGGTTCACCTTCCAACAGGACAACGACCCTAAGCACACAGCCAAGACAGCGCAGGAACGGCTGAGCCCGGACTTGAAAAATATCGAACATCTCTGGAAAGACCTGAAAATAGCTGTGCATCGACGGTCCCAATCCAACCTGACAGAGCTTGAGAGGATCTGCATAGAAAATTGGGAGAAACTCCCCAAATACAGGTGTACCAAGTTTGTAGCGTCATACCCAAGAACTCTTGAGGCTGCCAAAGGTGCTTCAACAAAGTACTGAGTAAAGGGTCTGAATATTTATGTAGATGTAAAATTTCTAAAAGCTGTGTTGGAATACACTCACTAACAAACATATAATACATACTTAATTGGTATTTACATACTATTAGTTCATTTAAGTATACTGTAAACAAACATTATGCTTCCAGTTGAGCGTACTAGCGCTTCACATGTCGACCGGAAGTTGATAATGTTGCTATGCAACCTCTCGCTAGCTTGTCAGCAAAACAAATTACGAGCTAGACATTTTACGACTTTGAGTGTGTTTGTAAATTTGATCTGGAGTGCCAGAGAGCGCTCAGAGTGTGCTCTGAGTGTTTGTAAATTTGATCTGGATTGCCAGAGAGCGCTCAGAGTGTGCTCTGAGTGTTTGTAAATTTGATCTGAAGTGCCAGAGAGCGCTCAGAGTGTGCTCTGAGAGTTTGTAAATTCATAGCATTGTCAGATTGTCCGTTCGTAAATGTAGTGTGCCACTGACACTCTGGCCGAGGTGTAGGGCCTTTCTCTCATGTTTCTCTCATCTCTGTCAGGTGAGGGCATCAGGTGTGTCTTTTAGAGTAGTGGTGTCCTGCATTCTCGGCTTCATTACAGTAGTTGCATGTTCAATAATTTGAGAGGACAGGCTTGCGATTGTCACATGTTTTTTAAGCTCTTAAAATGTCAGTTCCTTCCATGCATAGTATTTTCTGTTGGTCACTTAATTTTACTGTTTGGAATTAATTTAACCATTTGTTCACCAGTTAATGGGCGTTGGTTAGTCGGCAACAAAATTGACAAACATTTTCATCACTAGTGGTGAAACAATGTATTTTACCCCTTTTTTCAATCTTGGCTCATCGCTGCAACTCCCCAGAGAGAGGCGAAGGTGGAGTCATGCGTCCTCTGAAACATGGTCCGCCTACCCGTGCTCCTTACCACCCGCCAGCTTAACCCGGAAGCCAGCTGCACCAATGTGTCGGAGGAAACACAGTTCAACTGGCATCCGGGGGTCAGCCCGCAGGCAACCGGCCCGCCACAAGGAATCACTAGAGTGCGATAAGCCAAGTAAAGCCCAAACTTTTGTCATACCCATGATATACCACAGCTGTCAGCCAATCAGCATTCAGGACTCAAACCACCCAGTTCATAATGTTAAGTAACCAAGCCGAACTGTACTAGACTGGCCTGGTTACGCTTCCAACATAGTTTCTGAAACTGTGCTAGAAACGACCATGTGGATAGAAAATACCCACGCCAGCACAGTATGTCAGCCAATCAGCATTCAGGGCTCTAACCACCCAGTTTATAAAATGCTTTATATGGGTATAGACGTAAAAGAGGTGTACCTTGTCCACAGCAGACACCTTGGCTCCTTTGTCCAGCAGAAGCTCCACTATGTCAATGTTCCTCATCTTAGTAGCTTTGATCAGAGGGCTCTCTAAATCCTGACATCAGACCACATAAAAACAGGTGAGAAAGCCGTTTAAATAGAATAGGTGACTATATGTGTGCGTCTGGTGATAGTTGAGATATGGTTAGATTTACTGTACAGTGTTTTCTCTCACCTTGGTGCAGGTCTCTGTGTCGGGGTTGCACTGGAGGATATCTCTCACCATGGTGGCGTTGCCTTTCTCCACAGCCCAGTACAGGGCTGTCTTGTTGTCCTGCAGAAGGTGAGGTGGATTGCATTTACTGTCATCAATAATGTAGTATTGAATGTCTGTGTCCCCATCCCCTATATAGTGCACTCATTTTCATCAGAGCTCTATGGGCCCTGGTCAAAAGTAGTGCACTATACATACACGCAGTAGAGTGACATTTGGGACACAAGTTATGGGTCTCTGTAGCTCAGTTGGTAGAGCATGATGCTTGCAATGCCAGGATAGTGGGTCCAATTAAATGTCTGCACGCATGACTGTAAATCACTTTGAATAAAAGCATCTGCTAAATGGCATACATACACACATATATTATATGAGTAGTCAGGCGTCAGACTCCCTACCTGTCCTCTGATGTCTATGTCAGCATATTTGTGCAGCAGAGCCTTCACTATCTCCACATGTCCTCCTCTCACTGCTCCGATAAGCACCGTGTCTCCACTCTGTACAACACACACATACACAGGTCAGTACACAGCTTACACAACATCCACATCTCAATACAGCACTTATAATCCACAATCTGTGTGTGCACTCCCTTGCCCACCCTGTCTGGTATGTTGACGTAGGTGCCAGCATCCAGCAGGTCCTGTACTATCTCAGTATAGCCCTCCTTGGCAGCGATCATCAGGGCTGTGTTGCCGTCCTTGTCTGTCATGTTGACATTAGGGTTCCTCTTCAGAAGCTCCTTCACCACCTCAGGGAAACCTCCCTTCACTGCCACGATCAGAGCTGTCATCGAGTTCTACAAGGGGGAGGGAGAAGATTGGAGGAAGATGTAGAGAAACAGAAGTACAGAGCCTTTCTCTACGACTTTAGACAGGTGATAGAGTGAGAGGTGTAGACTGCAGAACAACAATGTTTCTGTTTATTAGAATATCTGTTCATTAGAATGTCTGTTCATTAGAATGTCTGTTCATTAGAATATCTGTTCATTAGAATGTCTGTTCATTAGAATGTCTGTTCATTAGAATGTCTGTTCATTAGAATGTCTGTTCATTAGAATGTCTGTTCATTAGAATGTCTGTTCATTAGAATGTCTGTTCATTAGAATGTCTGTTCATTAGAATGTCTGTTCATTAGAATATCTGTTCATTAGAATGTTTGTTCATTAGAATGTCTGTTCATTAGAATGTCTGTTCATTAGAATGTCTGTTCATTAGAATGTCTGTTCATTAGAATATCTGTTCATTAGAATATCTGTTCATTAGAATGTTTGTTCATTAGAATATCTGTTCATTAGAATGTCTGTTCATTAACATGATAATGTATTTCTGTGGTATAGAGACATACCGCCCCTTCCTGGTCGACATCAGCTCCATTCTCCAGCAGGTGCATCACACAGTCAAAATTGCCCTTCCTGGCTGCCCAGATCAGAGGGGTGGTACCATACTGAGAGAGAAAGACACACAGGGTTATCCATACTGGCACAGGTCCCTATTTCTGGCCAAACTGGGGCACCACTAACCCAGTGGGCCACCATAAACCCAAAGGTTGGCATTGCCCAGCCATGCGTCCCAATCAGTTGTCTCACCTTGTCAGAGCAGTTGACCTTGGCTCCGTTCTCCAGCAAGACCTGGACGATCTCAGCATGACCTCGGCCTGCTGCCCAGATGATGGGGTACACACTGTATTGCTGATGAGGAAGACAGAGAGAGGCACTTAGTCAATGGCTGGATAGATGGGGATGTGACGTACTGCATCTCCTTAGCCATGAGGGTTTATGAATGACAGGTATAGGAACGCCATTAACCGTGTGAGGAATACGTCATGAATAGGTATTTGATTGACTGCCATTACCTGCCCAGTAGTGTTGGGGTTGGCTCCGTTCTCAAGGAGAACCTCGGTTACCTCCACGCGGCCTTTATAGGCAGCCCACATGAGGGCCGTCCAGCCTCCCTACAGAACAACATCAATTACTGTACACAAACACATTCCTGCACACATTACACTACCTTCAAGTACATTGAATAGCTCTGTGTTTTTATTGAAAACACTAACTGAAGTGGACTGGAACAAGCATAGAAATCAAGTTGATACAATCACCAAAACATTATAGCTTATTACTGATTGTGGCCAGTTTAACTTATTGAGTGTCTCAGCATGTCCCTGTGCCCTATGTAAGCGCTGCTGAGATAGGACTGTACAGTATAATATACAGTACCAGTCAAAAGTTGGAACACCTACTCATTCAAGAGGGTTTTTCTTGATTTTTACTATTTTCTACATTGTAGTAAAATAGTGAATACATCAAAACTATGAAATAACACATATGGAATCATGTAGTAACCAAAAAAGTGTTAAACAAATCCAAATATATTTTATACTTGAGATTCTTCAAAGTAGCCACCCTTTGCATTGATGACAGCTTGCACTCTTGGAATTATCTCAGCTTCATGAGGTAATCACCTGGAATGCTTTTCCAACAGTCTTGAAGGAGTTCCCACATATGCTGAGCACTTGTTGGCTGCTTTTCCTTCACTCTGCAGTCCAACTCGTCCCAAACCATCTCAATTGGGTTGAGATCGGGTGATTGTAGAGGCCAGGTCATCTGATGCAGCTCTCCATCACTCTCCTTCTTGGTCAAATAGCCCTTACAGAGCCTGGAGGTGTGTTGGATCATTGTCCTTTTACATTTACATTTAAGTCATTTAGCAGACGCTCTTATCCAGAGCGACTTACAAACAAATGATAGTCCCACTAAGCGCAAACCAGATGGGATGGCTTATCGCTGCGGAATGCTGTGGTAGCCATGCTGGAATTCTAAATAAATCACAGACAGTGTCACCAGGAAAGTACCCCCACACCTCTTCCTCCATGCTTCACGGTGGGAACCACACATGCAGAGATCATCCGTTCACCTACTCTGAGTCTCAAAAATCTCATCAGACTCATCAGACCAAAGGACATATTTCTTGGCCCAAAAAATGCTCTTCTTCTTCTTCTTGTTGGTGTCCTTTAATTTTTAATTTTACCTTTATTTTACTAGGCAAGTCAGTTAAGAACGAATTCTTATTTTCAATGATGGCCTAGGAACAGTGGGTTAACTGCCTGTTCAGGGGCAGAACGACAGATTGTCAGCTCGGGGATTCGAACTTGCAACCTTTCGGTTACTAGTCCAACGCTCTAACCACTAGGCTACCCTGCCGCCCCAAAGTAGTGGTTTCTTTGCAGCAATTCGACCATGAAGGCCTGATTGATGTTGAGATGTGTCTGTTACTTGAACTCTATGAAGCATTTATTTGGGCTGCAATCTGAGGTGCAGTTAAACCTAATGAACTTATCCTCTGCAGCAGAGGTAACTCTGGGACATCCTTTCGTGCGGCGGTCCTCGTGAGAGCCAGTTTCAACATAGCGCGTGATGGTTTTTGCGACTGCACTTGAAGAAACTTCCAAAGTTCTTGAAATCTTCCGGATTGACTGACCTTCATGTTAAAGTAATGAAGGACTGTCGTTTCTCTTTGTTATTTGAGCTGTTCTTGCCATAATATGGACATGGTATTTTACCAAATAGGGCTATCTTCTGTATACCCTACCTTGTCACAACACAACCGATTGGCTCAAACGCACTAAGGAAAGAAATTCCACAAATTAACAAGGCATACCTGTTCATTTATATGCATTCCAGGTGACTACCTTTGAAGAATCTCAAATATAAAATATATTTTGATATGTTTAACACTTTTGTTTACTACATGATTCCATGTGTTATTTCAAAGTTTAGACATCTTCACTATTATTCTAAATGTAGAAAATAGTAAAAATGAAGATAAGCCCTGGAATGACTGGTACCGTAGCTAAGTAAACAACCAAAACACTGCTATTACTTAGGGGTTGTGGCCAATCAAACAGGTATCTCACCATGTCTCGGTGCTCTATGTAAGCACTGCTTTCTAACAGCTCCTTCACCACCTCTACATGGCCTTCCTTAGCAGCACAGATCAGAGCAGACCAGCAGTCCTGAGGGAGAGAGAATAGCACATCACACCGGTCACCATGGAGACAACGGTGACTACCGTTACCATGGAGACATCAGGCAGAGTTCACAATGATTGGCACGTTCATGATGATTGTTATAATGAAGTCAACGTCTTCATAATAGGCTAGGCCTTGAAATTAACGGGAACAAAGACGGAGAGGGTTTATGATCCATCTATCATACCACATCATCCAGGTTAACATTGGCTCCTCTCCTGATGAGCTCCTGTACAATCTCAATACTGCCCTGCTCCGAAGCCAGCATCAGGGGTGTCTGACCATTCTGTTAGGGAGGGAGAAAAGGGCATGCATTTTGAAAGACATACTAGAAACACAATGAACAATATTTCTTCGTACAATAATAGACCCAATCTTCCCATTTATCTTCAACAGACGCTTCTCTAAGCTATATTTCACCTTTATTAGACTGTGTCCTCCAAATGGCACCCTATTCCGTATATAGGGCACTACTTTTGAACAGGGCCCATTGGGCTCTGATCGATAGTATGACACTATATAGGGGATAGGGTGCCATTTGGGGCGCAACCTATATATAATAACTATAGATAGATTAGTATACCTGTAGGCCTATTAGATAGTATGAGGATACTCACGTCACTCCTGCCGTCCACCTCCTTGAACTTGTCCAGGTGGGCCTTGAGCGCTGCCAGGTTCTCCTCCTCCACGTAGCTGAAGAGGTTCTGGATGGCCAGAGTGGTCATCTTAATGGAGGTGGTGGTGTCCATGGCTGCAGCTACTTCCCCTCAACACCACAGCACCTGCATGGGGAGAGATCATGGAAATAGAACGCTTTACTAACACTTTACCTATGGCATGGGCACACACAAAATGGCTGCCAAACCACACATTATGGCATCACTGACTTGATTGGGGATTCCGTTCTACTCACCCTAGTTCTGTGGGAAAGACACAGGACAGAAGGGATGTTAGGGTGGGATAACATTGGTGGGAAGGCATGGGATGCTAACAACAGTGTAATAAACACTTTATATAGCTTTGCACCAATAACAGCAAAAAACATGCTTTTCCCTCACTAGTTATAGGCTAACTTTCATTTATAAAAGGATAGGTTATGCTATATTTGGAGTTTGATTAAAAAGCAGTGTGAAACAGTGAATGTGTGAGAAAGAGCTAGAACAGAGGACATAGCCTAGTTATCTGACCCTGGCAACCAGCAAGTGGGTCGACTACTGTGTGGGTGTCGGTCGACTCACTCCAGTGCTATCTGGCTCCTGCAGCACAGGGGTGTGGGCCTAGCTATCTCCTGACATTTAAAGAGCATCAGACAGAGAATTAAGCCAGCGCCAGATTTCAACGTGCCACTCACTCACTGCTTTGGTGACAGGATTGTCAACCAGGCAGGCAGCCACAGCAGCGAGTTGAAAGAGATATTTGGTTTATTAGTGGCCTCCTGGCTGCTATCATCGTCTGACATATACAGTATTTATCTTCTCACTCAGAGAATAGCCTCTTCTTGGCAATGCTTTGTGTACACACAGTCTTCTTCCTATTTTACAGGCACACAAAATGGCAGCTAGTCTATTTTTATTTATTTTTTAAAGTCTTCTCAAAGCATGTGCTTTGCGGTTATTGGTGCTAGGGTATATAAAGTGCTATTGCATTGTAATTACCCATTGTTTATGGCATAGTTAAAATATATATTTTAGCCTAGCCTAGGTCATACTAGCCTAGGTCATACTAGCCTAGGTCACACTATACGTAAACACCAATGGCATAAAAATATAACCAAAAATGTATTGCAAAGAATGAAGCAATAAGGCACGAGGGGGTGTGGTATATGGCCAATACGACGCAACACGGAGTGCCTGGATACAGCCAGTAGCCATGGTATATTGGCCATATACCACAAACCCCCAAGGTGCCTTATTGCTATTATAAACTGGTTACCAACGTAATTAGAGCAGTAAAAATAGATGCTTTGTCATACCCGTTGTATATGGTCTGATATACCATGGCTGTCAGCCATTCAGCATTCAGGGCTCTAACCACCCAGTTTATAATCACATATTTACAACTATTCACACAGGCTCTTTGAGACAGATTTATAGACTAACTGGCTAAGTGATGTCTACCTGTAACCATTAACTCAAGTTTATTAATCATCATAATGTGTTGCTCCAGAAAACTGGCCAGTTTTAGTACAGTAACTACATTCCTATCCAACACAATACAAGCACAGACAATATAAGCTTACAATTCAGTCAGCCAGCCAAGCTTATGACCTTAACATGGGTGTGGGCGTCGGTCAGTCAAGCCACAAAAACAAACCCCTTCTGTGTGACATGAAAAGAATGACTAGATTAAGTAGCCTGGTCCTGTCGGCAGGCTGACAGCCAGTTAAAAGCATTCCTTCCATCCCCACAGAGCAGAGTGCAGCACAAGCCCTCCAGCATTCCACCTCACGTCACTACCTATTGCAGCAACACAACAGCTGAAAGCAGCCACAAAGAAAAGAAAGTGGAGGCAAGGCAGCTAAACATCAAAACACATCGCCGTGTGCTGCACTGCTGCCAATGCTGTTAACCTGTCGGCTGTCGCATACAGACAGGACATGGCGCAATAATTACATTGACACAACCGAGCAATCTTACCTATGGGAATAATAGTGTTCTCTCTGTGGGTTGTTTTTGCCTGCTGTCTCTTCGCTCTGCAATTTATGCCTCCACATACACTGGTCCTGGCCAGCCTTATTGACTAGGCTATTCCCCCTGGCTGTGGCTGCTGATATTGAATTATGCATGAGGATGAGGTACCACCCAGCCTCTCTGGCACATGCTCAGAGGACAGGGAACAGTGGAGAAAAACAGGCTCAATATAGGCCAGCAGCACCACTGACCTAGAGACTAATATCAAAAGTATTTTATAAAGCCCTTATTACATCAGCAGCTAGTATTGGTAACTTCATTAATATGATGTAGGCCTAGTATGATGAGGGTTGGAACCTGACCTTCCCTTCTATCTGTGGTATGCAACAAATATAGGTCTAGATGGAACAGCTATAGTACAGTATCTGTGGTATGCAACAAATATAGGCCTAGATGGAACAGCTATAGTACAGTATCTGTGGTATGCAACAAATATAGGTCTAGATGGAACAGCTATAGTACAGTATCTGTGGTATGCAACAAATATAGGCCTAGATGGAACAGCTATAGTACAGTATCTGTGGTATGCAGTGAATATAAAATGGATAAGTAGACTAGGCTATAGGTCAAAATCTGGAACTACTGCAGTGTCTCTGCTGTCTGTTCAGACAGGGCTGTCTATTTATGTGTTGTGCTTCTCTGTACCAAAGCAAAAGTACTGAAAAATAAACATACAGAAATGACATCTGTGCAAGCTTGGTTGTTGCTGACTAAACTCATGTTGTTGAGCGGCAACTAGAGTGGGCAGACTGGAAAGCCACCGTCCAGTAAAGTTTTTATTTCAGTTTAAATTTTTTTTAAATTAACTTCATTGTATGTGATGTCAGAACTCCAGTCCGCACACACTGGTCAGCCTTCAACCCCATCGTAAATCGTGGAGTTGAGTTTAATCGGCTAGCTCAAATAATAAATGGGAGGTTTTTAAAAATGTGGGATTTACATCAAAATTATGCATAGTTTATGCATACTTGGTGTGTGCAGTGACACCGCTTGTTGCTTTGATACGATGCATTAGATTAGGCTACACCATCATCATCATCAGTCATCACCATTAGAATGTAGAAATAAATTACTTGTTCAACAAATAGAGGCTGCTACCAATCATTGCCTGCTACTAGCTACCTACAAGAGAAGGTTGTAATTGCGGTACGCAATTCAGGGCGTTCCTGTATGTGGGCATTCCTGAATCTGCCGGAACCCCTCATTATATACTACATGGTCAAAAGTATGAGGACAACTGCTCGTCGAACATCTCATCCCAAAATCACGGACATTAATATGGAGTTGGTCCCTCCTTTGCTGCTATAACAGCATCCACTCGCCTGGGAAGGCTTCTCACTAGATGTTGGAACAGTGCTGCGGGGACTTGCTTCCATTCAGCCAAAAGAGCATTAGTGAGATTGGGCACTGATGTTGGGCGATTAGCCCTGGCTTGCAGTTGGCGCTCCTATTCATCCCAAAGGTGTTTAATAGGGTTGAGGTCAGGGCTCAATTATTTTATTTATTTAACTAGGCAATTCAGTTAAGAACAAATTCTTATTTTACAATGATGGTCTATCCCGGCCAAACCCTCCTCTAACCCAGACAGCACTGGGCCATTTGTGTACTGCTCAATGGGACTCCTGATTACGGCCGGTTGTGATACAGCCCGGGATCGAACCAGGGTATCTAGTGACGCCTCTAGGATTGAGATGCAGTTCCTTAGACCGCTGTGCCACTCGGGAGTAGGCCAGTCAAGTTCTTCCACACTGATCTCGACAAACCATTTCTGTATGGACCTTGCTTTGTGCACGGATGCATTGTCATGCTGAAACAGGAAAGGGCCTTCCCCAAGCGGTTGCCACAAAGTTGGAAGCACAGAATTGTCTAGAATGTCATTGTATGCTAAGTTAAGATTTCCCTTCACTGGAACTAAGGGGTCTAGCCCGAACAGTGAAAAACAGCCCCAGACCATTATTTCTCCTCCACAAAACTTCACAGTTGACACTATGCATTGGGGAAGGTAGCGTTCTCCTGGATCCACCAAAAACCCAGATTTGTCCGTTGGACTGCGAGATGGTGAAGCGTGATTCATCAAGTTTCCACTGCTCCAGAGTCCAATGGCGGGGAGCTTCACACCACTCCAGCCAATGCTTGTGCAGGTGTACGGCTGCACGGCCATGGAAACCCATTTCATGAAGCTCCAGACAAAAGGTTATTGTGGTGACGTTGCTTCCAGAGGCAGTTTGGAATTCGGTAGTAAGTTTTGCAACCGAGGGCAGCACTAGACGGTCCCGATCTGTGAGCTTAGGTAGCCTACCACTTCGAGGCTGAGCCGTTGTTGTTCCTAGACCTTTCCACTTCACAATAACAGCACTTACAGTTGACCGGGTCAGCTCTAGCTGGGCAGAAATTTGACAAACTGACTTTTGGAAAGTTGGTATCCTACGACGGTGTCATGTTGGAAGTCACTGAGCTCTTCAGTAAGGCCATTCTACTGCCAATGTTTGTCTATGGAGATTGCATGGCTGTGTGCTCGATTTTATACACCTGTCAGCAATGTGTGTGGCTGAAATAGCCAAATATTTACTTTGTATATACAGTGTACTTCTATAGGTTAAAATGTGTCGGTCAATTTTTAAGCTCGGACTGGAGGGAGGCATGGGCACTCCAGTACAGTAAGGACATCAACCACCCGAACCACTGCCTGTTCACCCCGCTATCATCCAGAAGGCGAGGTCAGTACAGGTGCATCAAAGCTGGGACCGAGAGACTGAAAAACAGCTTCTATCTCAAGGCCATCAGACTGTTAAACAGCCACCACTAACATTGAGTGGCTGCTGCCAACACACTGACACTGACACTGACTCAACTCCAGCCACTTTAATAATGGGATTTGATGGGAAATGATGTAAATATATCACTAGCCACTTTAAACAATGCTACCTTATATACGTAGAATGTATGCACACATGACTGTAAGTCGCTTTGGATAAAAGCGTCTGCTAAATGGCATATATTATTATTATTATTATAATGTTACTTACCCTACATTATTCATCTCATATGCATACATATATACTGTACTCTATATCATCGACTGCATCCTTATGTAATACATGTATCACTAGCCACTTTAACTATGCCACTTTGTTTACTTTGTCTACATACTCATCTCATATGTATATACTGTACTCGATACCATCTACTGTATGCTGCTCTGTACCATCACTCATTCATATATCCTTATGTACATATTCTTTATCCCCTTACACTGTGTATAAGACAGTAGTTTTGGAATTGTTAGTTAGATTACTTACATTTTACATTACATTTAAGTCATTTAGCAGACGCTCTTATCCAGAGCGACTTACAAATTGGTGCATTCACCTTATGACATCCAGTAGAACAGTCACTTTACAATAGTGCATCTAAATCTTAAAGGGGGGTGAGAAGGATTACTTATCCTATCCTAGGTACTTGTTGGTTATCACTGCATTGTCGGAACTAGAAGCACAAGCATTTCGCTACACTCGCATTAACATCTGCTAACCATGTGTATGTGACAAATAAAATTTGATTTGATTTGATTTGGCATTCATGCCTAATATCGTTGGATGCCAGCCGCCAATAAACCACACAGAAGAAAGGGCAGGGGTGACAACGGTAGCTTGATGTAGACTGTGTCCTTCGCCCTCCGCCTGTCAGGCACGGTTTTCCTGCAGGTCTGTTAACGATGGAGTTCATGCAGGAACCAATGGGATGCTCGAGGGTAGGCGTTCCTGCATTTGAAGGAACGCCCACATACAGGAACGCCCAGAATTGTGGGCTGCACTTGCACACTATCGAACGACAACGTAACAAGCGGACAACCTTGGTACCGTTACAGTAGCTAGCAAGTGAATAAGAAGGTAGCTAGGTCATTTCAATTATCAACAACATTTAGATCTAGCTAGCAGCTATTTATTTGGTTTTCCATATCGAATGTTAACTTAACCATCGACTGTCAAGCTAGCTTAACGTTAGATCGCACGACATATCACATCTTCTGAAATTAAACAAATAATTATATTTCCGTGCCTGACTGCGACCATTATTGATTGCAGTATTTTGAATAAAATGGCAATGATCAGAATTAGTTGATAACATCTGTTTAAAAGCGAATATGACATTTGCTAAAGGACTGCAGTTGCTAACGTTAGCAAGCAGTCAGACAATAACATTCAGATGTGCTCGAGCTGTCAATCAAACGCCATCTATCAAAGGAGGGCACATTTCGATGCTTATACGTGAGAAACGGCAATTCCCAGTGACATACCTTTTAATAAAACGAATATAAATGTTCCACACTTCGGTGTTGTCTTCTCAATCCTCGCCTTATATGCGTGTAGTGCTCACAGGCTTGTCCCCATCCTCGACAACAGCCATTTTAGTGGACCAGAAAAACACAGCACTCACTAGGGTGACTTCCTCCCCGCTGTCCGTCAAATCATCTTCTCCCCGCCTACAAACTGACGTGTGGCGCTTTGAGATGCTGGGTTTACTAGGCTACTAAATTACTGTACAAGTTGAATTTACCATTGCCGAAAACTGCAACGTTAGTAATTCTATTTTATTAACGGACTAGAAAATATTGTGAATGTTATGTCAAAGCCTTCTTAGTGTGTTGTGGATTTATTGCTCTATATAGCCTACCACATTTCAGGTTATTGCTCTATAGAGCCTACCACATTTCAGGTTATTGCTCTATAGAGCCTACCACATTTCAGGTTATTGCTCTATAGAGCCTACCACATTTCAGGTTATTGCTCTATAGAGCCTACCACATTTCAGGTTATTGCTCTATAGAGCCTATTGCTCTTATTTATACATTCCCTTGTTTGTTTCACATTCATTCTCAATATTTTAATTTGCAGGAGCTGCTGTTGTGTTGAGGAAAATAATGTTTCAAAACCCTTTTGCGAGGCTGACTAATAATTATTGTATGGTAGGTCAAAGTCCAACACATTTTATGAGGAGAGTAAAGGGCAGGTGCTGAGCTGTTATAGCCTGGGTAGTGTATAGGCCCATTCCACCAGCAGAAATATTCAATGTCATCTAATAATATGCACTGCTTATGACACAGGTGCCTGTGCAAAGCTATAGGCCTACTACCTTGGGGTATGAAGCCAAGGTAACACATTCCCAAGCTCTGACTCACAGTTTATATGAGTATTCTACAGTGGCCTATGTGAGGAAGGACAAGCCGACTCCATGCCATTCAAACAGTGCCGTCGGGGCTTAAACAAATAGGGTTTCCGAACAAACAATGACATTGACTTGTAAATTAAACCATGTAGGTTGTATGAGTCAGTTATGTTTGTCATGTGCTTCTCAGCATGCTGGTTTCTCCTGTGTAATCTAGTCCACTGGCCGTCTCTCTCCCTCACTGTCAAACCGACAGCATAGGGTAGCAATTGAGCCTGGGGACAAACAATGTAATAGGAACAATTAAACCACAGTTGTTCAGCTTTTACATATCACACTTACCATGTCAAGTTCCAAAAAGATCCATCTTTTAATCACATAATATACAAAAACAAACCATCCACATCATCCACATTAACAATTAGCAGGCTTGGCTTGCTCGGGACTATGATAAGCATTCCATTCTCTTTGCTCCAGAGCCTCAAGCAAAGGTTTCTTACAATGACCATATTTACCTAAACTTACAATCGACTCAAGAAAGTAGGTTTAGTTTTCACTTCCCCTCGTAATGAAAATAGAATCAGAACTGTCCGAAGAAGCAGTGTCTACAAATACTGGAATTTTGTTCCTTTCGCCTCCAGCTCAACATGACCCTATGTTAATTGTCCTACCTTTCCACCACCTTTCCACCTTTGTCGAACATACCACAAGTCCATTAGAATCACATAAATAACAAGTACATGAAATGACCAAATGTACCTCTACACATGGAAATACTAGACCATCTCCCCTCTCACACTGCTCATACACAATTCATGAATAAGGGGTTAGTAGCTACTCTCACAGCATGGAATGACCTGTTAAATGATTTAAATCATCATTTATACGTTCCCTAATAATCCCTCAGTGGTTACTTTCTCTATCCAACCATTCATTTCAGATTTGGATTGTGTCAAACCGTTATATAATAACAACACACAATGACATTCAACAGAAGAAAACAGAAGTGACATTGAAGTGAGCCAATAACATCACCCAGTGAAAGCAAACAGTCTGGAGTAAGTCCTTGGGTGTTGCCCAAATGGCACCCTATTCCCTGTATAGTGCACTACTTTGACCAAGGACCATAGGGCTTTGGTCAAAAGAAGTGTACTACTTACTGTATGTAGGGAAAGGGGTATAATTCGGGAAATCTTCCCTGTTGAGACCATGAATCATCATACTGTAGGGTGTCCAATCAAAAATGCATATTTTGACCAATGGGTAAAATACACTGAACAAAAGTATAAATGTGTCATGTAAAGTGTTGGTCCCATGTTTCATGAGCTGAAATAAAAGTTCCATACACACAAAAAGCTTATTTCTCTAAAATTTTGGGCACACATTTCTTTGCATCCCTGTTAGTCAGCATTTCTCCTTTGCCAAGATAATCCATTTTCCTGACAGGTGTGTCATATCAGAAGCTCATTAAAAAGCATGATCTTTACACAAGAGCACCTTGTGCTGGGGACAATAAAAGGCCACTCTAAAATGTGCAGTTTTGTCACACAACACAATGCTACAGACGTCTCAAGTTGAGGGAGTGTGCAATTGGCATGCTGACTGCATGAATGTCCACCAGAGCTGTTCCCGGAGAATTACATTAAATGTTCATTTGTCTCCCGTAAGCCGCCTCCAAAACTGTTTCAAAGAATTTGGCAGTATGTCCAACCGGCCTTACCACCGCAGACCATGTGTAACCACGGGTCAGGAGTATTTTTGTCTGTAATAAAGCGCTTATGTGGGGAAAAACTCATTCTGATTGGCTGGATTTGTCTCCCCATATTTTTTCTTCAGTATTATATTAATTGTGTAAATACTCCTCTAAGAAAACCAATGGTCCAAACCTCATGCCTCGATCATAATCCCTTCAAAAGTTATTGTAGGATGGCCAAAATTAGGGTGACTAAGTCAATGGAGGCCAGAGGGGGGGGTGTAGTCAAAAATCAGAAAAAATGCATTCCGTCAGCTAGGCTGGATGTTGTGCGAGAATTAAGGCAAACTGACAGGCTTTCTTCTTGAATCCGGAGGACATGAAACAATATAGAGGTAAGATAGATATAGATGTTGAGACATGACATGTAGTATTTTTTTCTTATTTTAGTATACGCTTTTCATATTAATGCAAAACTCCTGTCCTTTATCGAAGATTTCTTACAAAAGCAAGCATATCTCTGAAATGTCAACGGAGCACTGAGCGTATACTAAGCTTTTTCTTTTCAATGCATTTTACATTTAATTCAGCTTGTGTCATGCTAATTTTGCTTTTTGTGACCCGCGGAAACAACTTTGAAGACGAGGACCACAAAAAGTAAAATCCTCAAAAGCGATGAGAAATCTGCACCGCTATGTCAACATAGTTAGGTGCTTATTATCGTATTAGGTAACAAAATCGGACTTTTTGGCTATAATGTTAATGATATGAAAGCAAAAGTCCCCACGATTCAGAACATGAATAATCATATTTGTATTGGTAAAATGTATTTAATAACATAAGGAAGTGAAATTTCATCACCAAAGAGTGTTTTTTTTTCACCCACGTCTGGGCAGAGTGGTTGGACACCCTACATATTTTGTAAAAAGACCAAGGACACTATCTTGTTTTCCTTCTCTTTTAGTTCTTGTGTCCTAATTTCCTGTATCTTTGCTTTTTACCTGGACAATAACACCATTAACTTAAACCACTCCACTCTCTGATCCTAAAACCTGTTCACCTTGAGTAAGAAACACCGCACACACAATAATATCCAATTTGAGGGGGATACACAAAAGCTAAAAAAAAAACTGGGTGGAGAAAGAGACAAGGGTTATAAGGCAAGTTTGCATACTCCCATAATACAGTAACAGTACAATACTGGCATTTCATCATCGATTCGGGACCCTTCCATCCCACTGAGCCACAGCCAATAGTCCTCATAATAAAGTAGGGGCTGCATTCCAAATCAAATTTTATTGGCACCCTATTCACTTTCTAGTGCACTACTTTTGACCAGGACCCATAGGGCTCTGGTCAAAAGTAGTGCACTAAATAGGTAAATCCCAAAGCTTTCAGTCCATCCATCCCTTCTCACGTGAACAAATGAGAATCGTCGTCCGACTCCAAAACACAGCCTGGACAGTCTCTCTCTCTAATAATGTGTTGGACAGTCTCTCTCTCTAATAATGTGTTGGACAGTCTCTCTCTCTAATAATGTGTTGGACAGTCTCTCTCTCTAATAATGTGTTGGACAGTCCCTGCAGTCCTTGGTGCTAGTCTCTGTGTGTGTGCACCTTTGCTGGTCACTGAATCTGCTTCATGTGGCTTTGGTCTTCTGGTTGCAGTGGCCATCTGTGGAGGTGGAGTCCTGGTGGGAGAGGACGGGAGCCTCCTTCAGGCGCAGGTGTCGGGGCTTGACTGGCAGTGCTACGGCCAGGAGAACACAGCCGATGTGGACACTGAAGTACCAGGACCTGGGGACAGAGGTGAGAGAGGATGATTTAGGGATCGATATCAGAATCAGAAAACCTTATTGCCAAGCAACAAGTGTTGCTAGGAATTTCTCTTGGTGTTGTACACATTTTTCAGCAACAACCAGGCACACAAGTTCATTCAACTTCTCAGAAAAAGAACAAAAAGCCACTGTATAAGTAGAATCATAGGTTCAGACAAAAACACAATTCTTCTTGCACTTCCATCCAAGGTAACAAACTATGAATACTTTTTTTTTTTTTACTTGAGTGAGGTAAAGTATTGTTCTCTGTATATGTCCCAAATGGCATGCTATTCCCTATATAGTGCATTACTTTTGACCAGAGACATATGGGCCATGGTCAAAAGTATTGCACCATAAAGGAAATGGGATGCCATTTGGGATGCATCCATAGTTTCTGGCCACTCACCTGTAGAACTTCATAGAGGGTCCGACAGACAGCAGCACAAAAGGCACCACAGTGTAACAAATGGCAATCTGGGTGCCAGCCCACGTGATCCCATCATACAGTAGCTTGTGTGAAGGTGA
This sequence comes from Oncorhynchus gorbuscha, assembly GCF_021184085.1. NCBI lineage: Eukaryota > Metazoa > Chordata > Actinopteri > Salmoniformes > Salmonidae > Oncorhynchus > Oncorhynchus gorbuscha. The sequence continues at coordinate 16,715,104 of NC_060184.1, forward strand.
GCCCAGGAAGTAGGGCCTCACGTTGTGTCTCATCTGGAGAAAAAAAAAGAACCAAAGCAAATGAATTCAGAGTAAAAGAAGAAGTGAAAAAATGAACATCTAAGTTTACAACAAACGGCCCTTGTAAATCGAAAATATGTTGCACTGCCCTTAACTCTCTCCCAAATGGTGTCCCAAATGGTACCCTATTCCCTATATGGTGCATGGGCCCTGGTCAAAAGTAATGCACTAGGGAATAGTGTGCCATTTGAGACGCATATTAAGAGTCAAGTAATGCATTTCCAATGGAACTTTCTCTCCCAGCAGCTCATCCACCAGCAGTCGTCTGCCTCAGTGAGTCTCAAAGTGTCTCAGGTGAAGCTCCATTAGCCGGAGTCCTGCCCGGTCTCCTCTCCAACCGTCTGTCTGGCTGGCCTGTTATCTGTGCAGTCCAGCTGGACTCAGGTTGCATCCCAAATTGAACCCTATTCCCTATATAGTGCACTACTGTTGACCAGAACCCATAGGGTACCCATAGGGCTCTAGTCAAAAGTTGTGCACTATATAGGGAATAGGGTGCCATTTGGGACTCAGCGTCTAATAAATATGCTTTATTCAGGCCAGACCTTCAGAGGACAGTGAGTCTCTATGGCAGCCTAACTATGACTGATTCTCTTAACACTAATGATGCAGAAATAAAGTACATCAGGATGAACATGACCCGAACACTTTGTTTCATCTGTGATGGGAACATCAGGATATCTGTTGCTATGGCAATAGCAGAAATCGTTGATATTCAGAAAATATGTTATTGATTTTTAGTGGGTACGGTGCATGACATTTTATCTATGCCTATGAAAAGTTTAGGGCTTAGTGCATCTAGACAGAGATGGAAAATTGTGGGGAGAGGTCTGTGTCAGTGTGTTTTAGGATATCTCACTCTCTCTCAGAGAGATACAGTACTCACGGCACGTGCAGCCAGTGTGACCACGATGCCAGTGAGGAAGGTGAGGTAGTATCCAGGGTAGGCTCCGTGCCACATGGCTGACAGAATGAAGGTAGCCGCTGTGGGGTTGTAGGGACAGCGCTCGTAACACACCCTGCGCACACACACAACCAGCCAGTCAAACACAACAACACAGCAAGACCTCATAATAACCTCTCACTGATAAATCCACTCCAATTTCCTTGTGTGCAGACTACAGAGAGCACAAAACATTAAGAACACCTGCTCATTCCATGACAGACTGATCAGGTGAATCCAGGTGGAAGCTACAATCCCTTATTGATGTCTCTTGTTAAATCCACTTCAATCAGTGTAGATGAAGGGGAGGAGACAGGTTAGAGAAGGATTTTTAAGCCTTCAGACAATTGAGACATGGATTGTGTATGTGTGTCATTGAGGGTCAATGGGGTACAGTTTCCCGTCTGTATCAAAATGGTCCACCACTCAAAGGACATCCAGCCAGCTTGTCAACATGGACCACCATCCCTTGGAATGCTGTCAACACTTTGTAGAGTCCTTGGCCTGATGAATTGAGGCTGTTCTGAAGGCAATAGGGGGTGCAGCTTAATATTAGGAAGGTGTTCCTAATGTTTGGTATACTCAGTATAAAGATAAAGCAGACTGTTAGTGCTAACTGACTCCACTAGGTGGCAGACTTTTACAGACAGATAAGAGCACTGGTTATAGGCGTATCCACAAATGATTTAGAGCCTGAAACCTATACTGTAATTACAATGCATTTAAATAGTATGTACAATGTGTCAGAAAGCTAATGTTAATAATTACAGAAAGAAATTATGACCAAGTCTCTGTCTTTACCAATTACAGACTAAGCCTGGTTTCTGTACCTTTTGAGCCAATGTGCCGTCTGTATATTCCAATTGTCAAGGAACATCTTGAAGCTGGTGGCAAACTGGAACCAAGGAGAGGAGGACAACATCAGTATACATACATTAACTGTAGATTGTTATAGAAAGAGTTGTGGAAAACATACTGAGACATGAGTGAAGACTACTAATGTTTCAACATTTCACCTCAATATCCATTATCCTCAGATTGGAGATGAGATCCCAACGTGGTGAGCCGTCACTGTTGTATCCATTGAATCCAAATCCTGCTGCGTTGTTGATGGCATCAGCTGTTCAGAATTCAAACACATGCTTTCAGAAACACCATCTCCAGGCAGGCATTCAGTCAAAGGCGAATTGTCAACAAGCGCATCGCACGTGACTTTTACAGCTAATTTACATTTGAGCGGACATCTGCACGGTTTATCATGAACGTGCTCTCCGCAAACGTCAGGGAAATTGCCTTTATATGGCGTATTCTCAGTATTATTGTGAGTTCTGACGCCCCTTTGACTGAGTCCCGGTCTTTTTCATGTCCCAACACTGTACATCCACAAGGTCCACCATTCCTTAGTGATGATAATATCATTAATTACATTATCATTCTAATAACAGCATATTATCACAGTGAAGGACAATGCATGAGCTATACAGGCCGTGCAGCCGTGCTCTCTCTGTGTGTGTGTGTGTGTGTGTGTGTGTGTGTGTGTGTGTGTGTGTGTGTGTGTGTGTGTGTGTGTGTGTGTGTGTGTGTGTGTGTGTGTGTGTGTGTGTGTGTGTGTGTGTTTGCTGTGCTGTGTGTAGCTGCAAACAATCACACACACACTTTGAAACAATCACACACACACTTTGGTTTAATTGAGTCCCACCTCTACCTGCTTGTTATCAAACCATACTCACACACACACTTTGCTAAACAATCACACACACACACTTTGCTGCAAACAATCACACACACACTTTGCTGCAAACAATCACACACACACTTTGCTGCAAACAATCACACACACACTTTGCTGCAAACAATCACACACACACACACACTTTGCTGCAAACAATTTGCTGCAAACAATCACACACACACAAACAATCACACACACACTTGCTGCAAACAATCACACACACACAAACAATTTGCTGCAAACAATCACACACACACTTTGCTGCAAACAATCACACACACACTTTGCTGCAAACAATCACACACACACTTTGCTGCAAACAATCACACACACACTTTGCTGCAAACAATCACACACACACACTTTGCTGCAAACAATCACACACACACTTTGCTGCAAACAATCACACACACACTTTGCAAACAATGCTGCAAACAACAATCACACACACACTTTGCTGCAAACAATCACACACACACTTTGCTGCAAACAATCACACACACACTTTGCTGCAAACAATCACACACACACACTTTGCTGCAAACAATCACACACACACACTTTGCTGCAAACAATCACACACACACACTTTGCTGCAAACAATCACACACACACACTTTGCTGCAAACAATCACACACACACACTTTGCTGCAAACAATCACACACACACACTTTGCTGCAAACAATCACACACACACTTTGCTGCAAACAATCACACACACACTTTGCTGCAAACAATCACACACACACTTTGCTGCAAACAATCACACACACACTTTGCTGCAAACAATCACACACACAAACAATCACACACACACACTTTGCTGCAAACAATCACACACACACACTTTGCTGCAAACAATCACACACACACTTTGCTGCAAACAATCACACACACACTTTGCTGCAAACAATCACACACACACTTTGCTGCAAACAATCACACACACACACTTTGCTGCAAACAATCACACACACACTTTGCTGCAAACAATCACACACACACTTTGCTGCAAACAATCACACACACACTTTGCTGCAAACAATCACACACACACTTTGCTGCAAACAATCACACACACACTTTGCTGCAAACAATCACACACACACTTTGCTGCAAACAATCACACACACACACTTTGCTGCAAACAATCACACACACACTTTGCTGCAAACAATCACACACACACACTTTGCTGCAAACAATCACACACACACTTTGCTGCAAACAATCACACACACACAATCACACACACACTTTGCTGCAAACAATCACACACACACTTTGCTGCAAACAATCAATCACACACACACTTTGCTGCAAACAATCACACACACACTTTGCTGCAAACAATCACACACACTTTGCTGCAAACAATCACACACACACTTTGCTGCAAACAATCACACACACACTTTGCTGCAAACAATCACACACACACTTTGCTGCAAACAATCACACACACACTTTGCTGCAAACAATCACACACACACTTTGCTGCAAACAATCACACACACACTTTGCTGCAAACAATCACACACACACTTTGCTGCAAACAATCACACACACACTTTGCTGCAAACAATGCAAACAATCACACACACACTTTGCTGCAAACAATCACACACACACTTTGCTGCAAACAATCACACACACACTTTGCTGCAAACAATCACACACACACTTTGCTGCAAACAATCACAACACACTTTGCTGCAAACAATCACACACACTTTGCTGCAAACAATCACACACACACAATTTGCTGCAAACAATCACACACACAAACAATCACACACACACTTTGCTGCAAACAATCACACACACACACACACTTTGCTGCAAACAATCACACACACACACACTTTGCTGCAAACAATCACACACACACACTTTGCTGCAAACAATCACACACAAACACAGTCAGACTGATCTCACCCCCTTACAAAGCTCATTTTTTCTCAGTTTGTGAGAGGTTACTTGTCAACATGGAATAACGGACATTATTGCAGCTAAGAATTGGTTTCAGGGTCAATCAATGAATACAGGCCTAAAGAGATTTACTATTGAAAACTGACAACGGCTACATCCATATTCTCCTCCCTTCTCCCTTTATACTCTGTCATGGATTTGAAAGCGTTGGATGGTTTAAGCTTTGGTGGAAGGGAGTTTCAACCATTGTTAATGATGATGACTGCAAGTGCACCCTTCAAAAAAACACAAAAAAAACAGGGGTTGAGAATCAGCCAAGGGGAACAGAGAGGAGACCCACCCAGCGTCCAGACGAAGTAGTACTTGGGCCTGGTGGTCAGCATGGACAGGTAGAGGTAGACCACCTGGGCGTAGAAGGGCGTGGTGGCGATGAAGTCGTCGTCGATGTTCCGTTCCACAGGGAACACTTTACAGACCGAGAGGAAAACCATGAGGGAGAAGAAACAGGTGGCCAGTTTACGGACCACTTCAATCTGAAGAAGAGGAAGGGGGAGACATCAGCCAATAAAAACACTCTGTCCCAAATAGAACCCTATTCCCTATATAGTTCACTACCTTTGACCAGGGCCCATGGTCAAAAATAGTGCACTATAAAGGGAACAGGGTGCCATTTAGGAAGCAGCCTCAGCAAAGACTCACATCTGCTTTGCATAATTGATAGCTTCACGAGGAAGTCAAGACAGCCATGTTGCTGTTCATTCAGTGAACAATGAATAGTGTCTAGGGAATACTGTGCATTTACTACAGAGAAATGCTTTAGTGTCTTAGAAAGTTCCAGACAAGCATTGAGAGTAACGTGGCATGAAAATGCTGCCGATTTGGTAACTTTCCAAAAATCATAGTGGTATTTGAGACCAGTGCTTACGTTTGGGGAGGGGTCAGTCTGTTTGTGTCTGCCGTTGGTCTTCCCATTGGTCTGGTGGTCTTTACTGCGACGGCAAGGCGTGCCCTCGATGAAGGCGATGTAATCGTTGTAGGAGGAGGTGGGGCCAGCCAGTATTCCCATAAAGTTACAGTTATAGCTGAAGTACTCCAGCAGACTGGGCATCCTCCTGCAGGTGAGGTGGAGGAGACGCACAGACCATCACAACACAGTGAAAATAAGGGCTGTAACACACAGACCATCACAACACAGTGACAGTAAGGGCTGCGACACACAGACCATCACAACACAGTGACAGTAAGGGCTGTGACACACAGATCATCACAACACAGTGACAGTAAGGGCCGTGACACAGAGACCATCACAACACAGTGACAGTAAGGGCTGTGAAACACAGACCATCACAACACAGTGACAGTAAGGGCTGTGACACACAGACCATCACAACACAGTGACAGTAAGGGCTGCAACACACAGACCATCACAACACAGTGACAGTAAGGGCTGCGACACACAGACCATCACAACACAGTGACAGTAAGGGCTGTGACACACAGACCATCACAACACAGTGACAGTAAGGGCTGTGACACACAGACCATCACAACACAGTGACAGTAAGGGCCGTGACACACAGACCATCACAAGACAGTTGACAGTAAGGGCTGTGAAACACAGACCATCACAACACAGTGACAGTAAGGGCTGCAACACACAGACCATCACAACACAGTGACAGTAAGGGCTGCGACACACAGACCATCACAACACAGTGACAGTAAGGGCTGTGACACAAAGAAACGGTCTCTCACAGACAATCACAACAGTCATGACAGTGATTACAGTGACAGTACAGACTGTGATACATGCATAGTCAGAATCCCCAAAGCATATCTCCCCTCTCTCCAGAGAAACAACAATATACACTGAACAAAAGTATAAATGCAACATGTAAAGTTTTGGTCCCATGTTTCATGAGCTGATATAAAAGATTCCAAAAATGTTCCATACATAGAAAAAGCATATTTCTCCCAAATGTTATGCACACCATGGCTATGGGGCTAGTCGGCATCTGGTGTGACCACTATTTGCCTCATGCAGCGCGACATATCTCCTTCGTATAGCGTTGATCAGGTTGTTGATTGTGGCCTGTGGAATGCTGTCCCAACCCTAACAAACCATTCAGTGACCACTCGTGCCCTGTGGAAGGGGGTATTGTCACCCCCCAGACTAGAGAGCCAATTATAGCTTCCTCACAGGCTCATACAGGAAGCGGCAATTTTCTACTCAAAATAACTAAAACATACCTGTAAAACATACCTTATAGCCAGGACCTTCTGATTTGTGGTCAGCTGCTCCTCTTTCCGGCACATTCCTGTTGGGGGAGGGAGGTAAAGAAGAACACATATGTAATGCTTGCTTTTGATCAGGGGGGTTTGGTTTCCAAGTTCATTCAAAGATACTGACTTTGCAATGGAATGGAATGAAAACAACATGTCATAGCAGTCTACAGTACATGGTGGACACGGGTGAGGCCACCATTCCCTGCCTATAGGCTTAGCCCCAGAGAGAGGCAGTGGTCTGAGAACTCAGTCGTGTCTTGTCCTCTCCTGTGACTGTCCTGTGTGGGTAATGATATCCATTACATCCCTGTGGTCTCCCTTTCTCACTCTCTGCAGGTCCCAGCTGATCTATGGGCTAATTAAAGGACGATAAATTCACTTCCAGGAAGTGCGCGTCCCTGTTGTCTCACCAACCCCGCCTCCACGGCGCAGCGCTTTGTCTTGTCCCGCACACCGGGGACGAGGCGAACGGAGTGAAACAGGCTGAATAATTCTGTGTTGTTTATGGCGGCCATTATGCTGATAACAAGATTAGCACAGCTAATCAGCTCACATTACAGACTAATGCCTGCTGGGGACTGGAGGAGAGGTGCCAACACCAATACTGGGCGGCACCGACGCCCCAAATCTGGCTCCATTAACAGGCTCAATAACGAACAACACAGTAGGGCATAACTCAGCCTCCCTAAACAATGAGAACGGGGTCAGGGTGTTAATGACTGTTTGGTTTTGTTTGACACAAGGACAGACTACAAGACTGCGAGGGTGACTGCTAACGGTCAGAAAGAACACATTCCAGAACGCTTTTACACATCAACTCTCCTCTTCTGATCCCAAACAAACGAGGACGATTCCATTCCCAAACACGAGGTCATTTCATCCACCTTTATTTTGGATCTCAAACAGACCTTTCTGTGTTGTTAGATCGAACAGGTACCAAGGGAAGTTGCAAACACAGGCCAACCACAATGTTCCATACAGGGAACACAGTAGAACACAGGCCAACCACAATGTCCCATACTGGGAACACAGTAAAACACAGGCCAACCATAATGTCCCATACAGGGAACACAGTAAAACACTGGCCAACCACAATGTCCCATACAGGGAACACAGTAAAACACAGGCCAACCACAATGTCCCATACAGGGAACACAGTAAAACACAGGCCAACCACAATGTCCCATACAGGGAACACAGTAAAACACAGGCCAACCACAATGTCCCATACAGGGAACACAGTAAAACACAGGCCAACCACAATGTCCCATACAGGGAACACAGTAAAACACAGGCCAACCACAATGTCCCATACAGGGAACACAGTAAAACACTGGCCAATCAGGATGTCCCATACAGGGAACACAGTAAAACACTGGCCAATCAGGATGTCCCATACAGGGAACACAGTAAAACACAGGCCAACCACTATGTCCCATACAGGGAACACAGTAAAATACTGGCCAATCAGGATGTCCCATAACGCTTGCTAGTTGGCAAGACAGCACAAACAGATCTGGGATCAGGCTAGATGTCCCTAGCATCTGTCACAGGCCTTCACCTAGGTGAATGAAGCAGAGTCTACGTTGACACACACACACACACACACACACACACACACACACACACACACACACACACACACACACACACACACACACACACACACACACACACACACACACACACACACACACACACACACACACACCAAAGGACCCTTGTTTTTCAAAGATAATTTGTAAAAATCCAAATAACTCCACAGATCTTCATTGTAAAGGGTTTAAACTCCGTTTCCCATGCTTGTTCAATGAACAATAAACAATTAATGAACATGCACCTGTGGAACGGTCGTTAAGACACTAACAGCTTACAGACGGTAGGCAATTAAGGTCACAGTTATGAAAACTTAGGACACTAAAGAGTCCTTTCTGCTGACTCTGGAAAAACCCCTTAAGAAAGATGCCCAGGGTCCCTACTCATCTGTGTGAACGGGCCTTAGGCATGCTGCAAGGAGGCATGAGGACTGTAGATGTGGCCAGGGCAATAAATGGCAATGTCCGTACTGTGAGACGCCTAAGATAGGGCTACAGGGAGTCAGGACGGACAGCTGATCGTCCTCGCAGTGGCAGACCACGTGTAACATCACCTACACAGGATCGGTACATCCGAACATCACACCTGCGGGACAGGTACAGGATGGAAACAACAGCTGCCCGAGTTACACCAGGAACACACAATCTCTCCATCAGTGCTCAGACTGTCCGCAATAGGCTGAAAGAGACTGGACTGAGGGCTTGTAGGCCTTTTGTAAGGCAGGTGCTCACCAGACATCACCGGCAACAACGTCGCCTATGGGCACAAACCCACCATCACTGGACCAGACAGGACTGGCAAAAAGTGCTCTTCACTGATAAGTCGTGGTTTTGTCTCACCAGGGGTGATGGTCGGATTCGCGTTTATCATTGAAAAAATTAGCATTACACCGAGGCTTGTACTCTGGAGCGGGATCGATTTGGAGGTGGAGGGTCCGTCATGGTCTGGGGAGGTGTGTCACAGCATCAATGGACTGAGCTTGTTGTCATTGCAGGCAATCCCAATGCTGTGCGTTACAGGGAAGACATCCTCCTCCCTCATGTGGTACCCTTCCTGTAGGCCCATCCTGACATGACCCTCTAGCATGATAATGCCAACAGACATACTGCTCGTTCTGTGCGTGATTTCCTGCAAGACAGGAATGTCAGTGTTCTGCCATGGCCAGCGAAGAGCCCGGATCTCAACCAATTGAGCACATCTGGGACCTGTTGGATCGGCGGGTGAGGCCTAGGGCCATTCCCCACAGAAATGTCTGGGAACTTGCAGGTGCCTTGGTGGAAGAGTGGGGTAAATCTGGTGTAGTCCATGAGGAGGAGATGCACTGCAGTACTTAATGCAGCTGGTGGCCACACCAGATACTGACTATTACTTTTGATTTAGAGCCCCCCTTTGTTCAGGAACACATTCTTCCATTTCTGTTAGTCACATGTCTGTGGAAATTGTTCAGTTTATGTCTCAGTTGTTGAATCTTGGTATGTTCATACAAGTATTTACACATGTTAAGTTTTCTGAAAATAAATGCAGTTGACAGTGAGAGGACGTTCATTTTTTTGCTGAGTTTACATACATACTGTACATAGATACAGGTAACTGCCAAAATAATGCAAACACTTGAGTAAATGAGTGATTCAAAGTACATTAAAAGCAGGTGCTTCCACGTAGGTGTTGTTCCTGAGTTAATTAAGCAATTCACTTCCCAGCTTAGTGTCATGTATAAAAATGCTCAGCAGGCCATTCTTTTGGCTATTCTTTTTTCTACCATGGCTCTGCTCCAATAGGATGACAATATCTCCATCCACAGGGAACGAGTGATCACTGAATGGTTTAATGAGCATGAAAACAATGTAAACCATGTGCCATGGTCGTCTCAGTCACCAGATCTCCCTCAAACCAATTGAACACTTATGGATGACTGGAGTGGTGCCTGAGATGGCGTTTTCCACCACCATCAACAAAACACTAAATTATGGAATTGGTCATGGAAGAATGGTTTCGATAGAGTTCCAGACACTTGTAGAATCTATGCCAAGTCGCATTGATGCTGTTCTGGCTCATGGTGGACCACTGCCCTATTAAGACAATTTATGTTGGTGTTTCTTTTATTTTGGCAGTTACTTGTAGATAGGAGAATGTAGCGCAGGGTTCAAGGATAATAGGTGTAATGCAACGTAACGTAGGAGGGGGATGGGGAAAAAGGCAGGAGGGAGAGAGAGGCACCACAGTGGATCCAACAGGATCAACAAATGCCACTTGGAGCATCATGTGACACGTCAGACCAGTGGTTCCCAACTCCAGTCCTCCAGTTTTCCCCACACCGGATGCAACTTGTCAACAAATCATCAAGCACTCAATGAGTTGAATCAGCTGTGTTTGTCCGAGGCTACAAGGAAAAGGTTGTTGGGGTCTACTGGAGGACTCGAGTTGGGAAACACTCTTCCAGAGCAAGTCACCGTGTGACAATACAACCTTGTGATCCAACTCCACATCTCTATGGAGAAATAGAGATGGTATGTGAGATATTCCAGCCATGTGGGCATTGTGGTGTGAGGAATATCCCATGTCACTAAAGTTTCCTTCCTTTACATCCATCTGACTTCAGAGGAAGAGACATGTGACTAACCCAGAAATACACTGAACAAAAATATAAATGCAAAATGTAAAGTGTTGGTCCCATGTTTCAAGAGCTGAAATAAAAGATCCCAGAAATGTCCCATACAAACAAAAATCTTATTTCTCTCACATTTTGTGCACAAATTTGTTTACATCCCTGTTAGTGAGCAGTTCTCCTTTGTCAAGATAATCCATCCACCTGAAAGGTGTGCCAAATCAAGAAGCTGATTAAACAGCATGATCATTACACAGGTGCACCTTATGCCGGGGACAAAAGACCACTCTAAAATGTTCAGTTTTGTTACACATGTTAATTTCTCTACCATAAGCTGCCTTCAATGTTGTTTTTAATCATTTGGCAGTATGTCCAAACGGCCTCACAACCACAGACCAAGTGTATGGCGATGTTGTGAATAGAGTGCTCCATGGTGGTGGGGTTATAGTATAAGCTATGGACAACTAAGACAATTAACTTTATCCACAGGAGGTTGGTGGCACCATATTTGGGGAGGACAGACTCGTG